>NC_057812.1:733327215-733363418 GCF_018294505.1 Triticum aestivum
AGGATTTTTTAAACTTAGGCGAGTACTAGACTGCAGCTAAGCCCCCGAGTGATAGGGTTGCTCACCACTCAGTAGGATTTTTTAAACTTAGGCGAGTACTGGACTGCAGCTAAGCCCCCGAGTGGGAGGGTTGCTCACCACTCGGTAGGATTTTCTAAATTTAGGCGAGTACTGGACTGTAGCTAAGCCCCCGAGTGAGAGGCTTGCTCATCACTCGGTAGGATTTTTTAAACTTAGGCGAGTACTGGACTGCAGCTAAGCCCCTGAGTGAGAGGCTTGCTCATCACTCGGTAGGATTTTTTTGAACTTAGGCGAAACGGATTCGCAGCAAAATCACCCATTGGGGGATTTCAGACACAAACAAAAGCGACAACATTCATTTAAGAAAACTGCAAAGCTCTTGTCTTTGATAAACAAACTACAAAGATATTTCTTATTACATCTCACCCGAATGAGTACTTAAGTATAAAAGGGGCGGAGAAGCTCCGCATTCCAAGCCCGTGGCTCGTCTTTCTTATGCTTGATATTGTAAAGATGATATGCTCCGTTGTGGAGAACTCTGGTGACGATGAAGGGACCTTCCCAAGTAGGGGCGAGCTTGTGTGGTTTCTGCACACTCAAAGAACCAAGTCTCCCTCTTGAAAGGCTCGACCCCGCACATTTCTAGCGTGGAATCGACGCAAGTCTTGCTGATAAATGGTCGACCGGATCAAGTCCATCTCTCTTTCTTCCTCTAGGAGGTCGACTGCGTCCTGCCGAGCTTGTTCTGCTTCATCTTCAGAGAAGAGCTCGACTCGTGGTGCATTGTGAAGCAGGTCACTCAGTAGAACAGCTTCAGCTCCATAGACCAAGAAGAAGGGAGTTCGGCCAGTCGATCGATTGGGAGTTTTCCTCAATCCCCAAAGAACTGATGGAAGTTCATCAACCCAGGCGCCCGCTGCGTGCTTGACATCTCGCATCAGTCGGGGTTTCAGTCCTTTGAGAATCAAGCCATTTTCTCTTTCTGCTTGTCCATTCGACCGGGGATGGGTGACTGAAGCATAGTCGACTCGTGTGCCTTGGGAGGCGCAGAAGGTTCTGAACTCATCAGAATCGAAGTTCGATCCATTGTCAGTGATGATGCTGTGCGGAACCCCATATCTGAATGTCAACTCTCTGATGAAGCTGACGACAATACTTGCTTCAAGATTCTTAATAGGCTTCGCTTCAATCCATTTGGTAAACTTGTCGACTGCTACAAGCACATGAGTGAAGCCGCTCCTACCAGTCCTCAGTGGTCCAACCATGTCCAATCCCCAAAAAGCAAAGGGCCAAATGAGTGGAATGGTCTTCAGGGATGACGCGGGCTTGTGCGACATATTGGAGTAAAACTGGCAGCCCTCACATCTGTCGACTATATCTTTCGCCATTTCATTTGCTCGAGGCCAATAAAATCCGGCTCGGTATGCTTTAGCCACAACGGTCCAAGAGGACGCATGGTGACCACAGGTCCCCAAGTGGATGTCGTTGAGAATCACTCGACCTTCTTCTGGTGTTACACATTTTTGGCTGACTCTGGTAACGCTTTCCCTGAATAGTTGTCCTCTTATCACAGTAAAGGCCTTGGATCGACGGACGATCTGTCGAGCCTCTTCTTCATCCTCTGGGAGTTCCTTCCTAAGGATATATGCAATGTATGATACTGTCCAGTCGGGAGTGATGACCAAAACCTCCATGATCAGGTCGACCACGGCTGGGACCTCGAGTTCAATCGGATCTGTGGCACTCTTAGGCTGCGGGAGCTCTTCAGTGAAAGGATCTTCTTGAACTGTCGGTGTGTGAATGTGCTCCAAAAACACATTGCTGGGAATGGATTCTCTCTTGGAACCTATCTTTGCTAAATCATCGGCTGCTTGATTTTTCAGTCGGGGTATATGATGGAGCTCTAACCCCTCAAACTTCTTTTCCAACTTCCTCACCGCGTTGCAGTAGCCAGTCATGGCTGGGCTTCTGATGTCCCACTCCTTCATCACTTGATTGACTACCAAATCTGAGTCGCCATAGACCATGAGGCGACGGACACCGAGTAAGATGGCCATACGCAACCCATACAAGAGTGCTTCATATTCTGCTTCGTTATTGGAGGAATCAAAGTAAATCTGGAGGACATATCTGAGCTTGTCTCCTCGGGGGGATACCAGTACCGCCCCAGCACCGGAACCGTTCAGCATCTTGGAACCATCAAAGAATATGGTCCAGTGCTCTGAGTGAACTTGAGTCGGCAGTTGCTGTTCGATCCACTCGGCGAGAAAATCTGCTATTGCTTGGGACTTGATAGCTTTCTTTGCCTCGAACTTGATATCTAAGGGAAGGAGTTCAGTCGTCCACTTTGCCACTCGACCAGTTGCATCTCTGTTGTTCAGAATCTCTGATAATGGAGCGTCACTAACGACTGTAATGGAGTGGTCAGAGAAGTAGTGTGCATCCTTCTTCATGGTCATATAAATCCCATAAACAAGCTTCTGATAATGTGGATATCTTTGCTTTGATGGAGTCAAAACTTCAGAGACATAATATACTGGGCGCTGAACTTTGTAAGGTTTTCCTTCTTCTTCCCGCTCGACCGTAAGTACTATGCTGACGACTTGTCCAGTGGCTGCAATGTAAAGCAGTAAAGGCTCTTTGCTGATTGGGGCAGCAAGCACCGGCTGGGTGGAAAGCAGGGCTTTAAGTTCTGCAAATGCTGCATCAGCTTCAGGAGTCCACTCGAACTTATCTGACTTCTTCATTAGTCAGTAAAGAGGCAGTGCCTTTTCACCGAGGCGAGAAATGAATCGACTTAGAGCGGCCAAACAACCAGTAAGCTTCTGGACATCATGCACATGCACATGGCATTTCATCCGGACTATGGCACCCACTTTCTCTGGGTTAGCGTCGATCCCTCGTTCAGAAACGAGAAAACCGAGTAATTTTCCACCTGGAACTCCGAACGTGCACTTTGATGGATTAAGCTTGATATCATACCTTCTGAGGTTGGCAAAAGTTTCAGCAAGGTCAGCCAGTAGGTCGGAACCTTTACGTGACTTGACCACAATGTCATCCATGTATGCTTCCACATTCCGACTGATCTGAGTGACTAAACACTTCTGAATCATCCGCATGAATGTGGCTCTAGCGTTCTTCAAGCCGAATGGCATAGTGACATAACAGAAGCATCCAAATGGGGTGACGAAAGATGTTTTATCTCATCGGGTCCATATAGACGGATCTGATGATTCCCGGAATAAGCGTCCAAAAAGGACAAACGCTCACACCCCGCAGTCGAGTCGACTATTTGGTCGATGCGAGGGAGAGGAAAGTGATCTTTTCGGGCAGGCCCGATTGATATGCTTGAAGTCAATGCATATGCGAAGTGAGTCGTCCTTCTTTGGGACCATGACAACATTAGCTAACCACTCGGAGTGGTAAATCTCTCGGATAAACTCAGCTGCTAGAAGCCGAGCCACTTCTTCACCGATTGCCTTTCTCTTCTGTACGGCGAACCATCGAAGATGTTCTTTGACTGGTTTCACTTTTGGGTCGACTCGCACACGATGCTCAGCCAGTCCCCTGGGAACACCTGGCATGTCAGAAGGTTTCCATGCAAAGATGTCCCAGTTCTCATGGAGGAACTGGATGAGCGCTTCTTCCTATTTGGAGTCGAGTGTTGTTGAAATGCGAGTCGGAGCAGCATTGGGATCCGTCGGGTGAATATGAGTCGGCTTCGTTTCACCAGACGACTGAAATGCTGAATCTGTGGCAGGTTTCTTAGCTCGCAATAAATCACCCGGATCTGCATTTTTTTATACTCCTGCAATTCCACTACTGCCATATGTGCATCGGCGATTTTTGAGCCCTTCTGGAAGCACTCTTCTGCCTTCTTTCGATTGCCGGTCATAGTGATCACTCCCTTAGGACCAGACATCTTCAATTTGAGGTACACGTAACATGGTCGAGCCATAAAACGTGCATAAGCTGGCCTGCCCAGAATAGCATGATAAGCACTCTGAAAATCCACAACTTCAAATGTCAACTTTTCTTTGCGGTAATTCTTGGAATCACCGAAAACTACATCAAGGGCGATCTGGCCGAGTGACTCAGCCTTCTTGCCAGGAATAAATCCATGGAAACTCATATTGCTTTCACTGAGTCTGGACATCGAAATGCCCATTCCTTTCAATGTCTCTACATACAGTATATTCAGGCCACTGCCACCATCCATCAGAACTTTAGTCAAACGAGTGCCTTCGACGACTGAGTCGACCACCAACGCCTGCCTCCCAGGGGTGGCTATGTGTGTCGGGTGATCAGACTGGTCATATGTAATGGCAGTCTGAGACCATTTCAAATAATTGGGCGTCGCCGGAGCGACCATGTTTACCTCTCTGTTGATGACTTTCAGTCGACTTTTGCTCTCAACATCAGCAAAAATCATCAGAGTGGAATTGGCGTGGGGGTAACCATCATCACTTTCCTCTTTGTCATCAACTTTGTCTGACTCTTTTTCCTTTTCTTTGGGTTGTTTCTCTCGGAACTGCTGGATTAGGAGCCGACACTGTCGAGTGGTATGCTTCAGATAAATGAGATTACCCTCTTCATCTTTCTTTGTGTGAATGTGGCATGGCAAATCCAACACATCATTTCCGTCTTGATCTTTTATTTTCTTGGGATTCCACGGTCCTTTGGGCTTCCCCTTGAAATTTCCCCGAGTCACGGCCAAGGTTTCTCCAGGAGCAGCTGGCTCAGCTTTACGCTTCTGATTCCGACTGGAGTTTCCTCCTCCGGTTTCATGGGCGACTATTTTGTGTTTGCCACTCCGGAGCCGATCCTCCTCTTCATCATTTGCATACTTAGTGGCAATCTCCATCATTCGACTCAGAGACATATCTTCGGTCCGACCAAACTTCAGATTCGACTCTCGATATTTGACACCTTCTTTGAAGGCACAAACTGCTTGGTGATTAGACACATTCTCCATCGTGTGATGCAACGTGATCCATCTTTGGATATAATCCCTCAAAGTGTCATTTGGCTTCTGCACACAAGATTATAGCTCTGTTAGCCCTGCTGGCCGTTTGCATGTTCCTTCGAATGTTCTGACAAATACTCGTGCAAGTTCTTCCCAGCTATAAATACTGCCAGGCGCTAACTGATTTAACCATGCTCTGGCCGAGCCCTCATACATCAGAGGAAGGTGATTCATGGCCACTTCATCATTGACGCCGCCAATCTGAACAGCCACTCGGTAGTCCTCAAGCCAATTGTCAGGCTTGGACTCACCAGTGAACTTACTGACTCCAGTCGGCAACCTGAAGTTGGGAGGAATCACCGTAGCCCTGATGGCTCTGCTGAAGCACTCTGGACCTGAGACATGCACTCTGCTGCTGGTTGGAAAATCTCTGTCGTGGCCTTCTCTGTGAGCTCTGTTTCTGTCGACCAGACCCTGAACGAGAATAGATCTCGCATCAAAGCCCGGTTCCCTGGGGTCGACTGGAATGCTTCGCCCACCACTGTGAGGGCGTCTGTCATCATGCTACCGAGGCACGTATGACCCACTCCTTGGGGGAGGCGTGGGCACTCGACGACCATCGTCGTGATCGAGTCAGTGATCATAATACTCACGGTTTTTGTACTGATCTCGCCGGTCTCCACGTCCCTCACGCCTCAGGGGCGATCTTGGGTTGTGAGCCGACTGGACTGTATCTGCCACAACGGATCTGATATGGATCCTATTCCGTGACTGTGACACAGCTGTATTCTGTTCTCCCGCTGCCCGGAGTAAAGCCCTGATCTGCATCAAACCTCTGCCAGCTTCTGACTGGGAAGGCTGGATCAATTCTGCTATTCAGGCTGCAGCTGTGAGATTCTGGATCGAAGTTTGATATACCTGGGTTGGAGGCGAAAAAAGTTGTCGTCTGGATTCTAGAACTCGCTGTTGAGCACGCTCGTCGAGTGCATGCTGGAGGTTCTCCAGTCGAGTGCGCTCAGCCAAGTTGGCCAGGCGCGCGTCCTCCAAGGCTCGGGCCATGGGTGTTTCTCCAACGATAGGAGTGTGAAGTGCATCCATGTTCCGGCGGCGAAGTTCTTCCCTCTGCAGTGAAGAGAGGGGCTCGGGGAGGTACTCCTCGTGGACACGTGACGGATCGCCTCCGCCATCGCCACCGTCACCGCGGGGGAAGCCAGGAGGACTACGAGGTCCATTGACCATCAGGACTTTTGCTGCGGGGTCACTGCTGCCGCACTCAGATGCAGTCTCTACGGAGCCAGTCGACAGGTCAAACAGGCCGTAGAGAGTTTCGTCGGGCTCGATTGCCGCGACTTGGGGGGTGGCCGACTGGCGAGCCACCGCGTGCCTTACCCACCGCTGAAGCCTAGATCGACCGGAACGCTTCCGCTGGCGGGCTACAGGGAGGGAGGACAACACAGGAGCCGACCGATACTGAGTCGACGGCTGCCGTAGGAGGACGCCACGGACGCACGCGCAAAAGTGCGTTGCCCCGCGGACGGGGAGCGCCTCGACGTCGAGTGGAGCTTCTTGGAGCCAAGCGGAGTCGTCGGCGATGAACACGAGCGCGCCGAAACGGATCTCACGGCCCTCGGCCAAACCTCCGCCTGAAACCATATTGATTGGGATTGGAAAAATCACAACTTCTCCAACAAGTCGCTAAGACACCTGCCCCACGGTGGGCGCCAACTGTCGTGGTTCTAAGTCTGACAGTAGAATGGGGGTAGGGATGTAGAGGCAAGATCCTAGCTATAGAGGAGTTGTACACGCGAGTTTTACGAGTTCAGGCCCTTTCTCGGAGGAAGTTGTTGGGATTTCGTAGTAATTTCAAAAAATTTCCTACACACACGCAAGATCATGTGATGCATAGCAACGAGGGGAGAGTATTGTCTACGTACCCAACGCAGACCGACTGCGGAAGCGATGACACGACGTAGAGGAAGTAGTCGTACGTCTTCTCGATCCAACCGATCAAGCACCGAAACTACGGCACCTCCGAGTTCGAGCACACGTTCAGCTCGATGACGATCCCCGGACTCCGATCCAGCAAAGTGTCGGGGAAGAGTTTCGTCAGCACGACGGCGTGGTGACGATCTTGATGAACTACAGCAGCAGGGCTTCGCCTAAACTCCGCTACAGTATTATCGAGGAATATGGTGGCAGGGGGCACCGCACACGGCTAAGGAATCGATCACGTGGATCAACTTGTGTCAACTTGTGTGTTTAGAGGTGCCCCTGCCTCCGTATATAAAGGAGCCAAGGGGGGAGGGGGCGCCGGCCAAGAGGGAGAGGCGCAGGAGGAGTCCTTCTCCTACCGGGAGTAGGACTCCCCCCCCCCCAATCCTATTCCAACTAGGATTCCCAAGGGGGAAAGAGGGAGAGGGGTGGCCGTCCACCTCTCCTAGTCCTAATAGGACTAGGGGAAGGGGGGAGGCGCGCAGCCCCCTTGGGCTGCCCCTTTCTCCTTTCCACTAAGGCCCATGATGGCCCATATGGTTCCCGGGGGGTTCCGGTAACCCTCCCGGTATTCCGGTAAAATCCCGATTTCACCCGGAATACTTCCGATATCCAAATATAGGCTTCCAATATATCAATCTTTACGTCTCGACCATTTCGAGACTCCTCGTCATGTCCGTGATCACATCCGGGACTCCGAACAACCTTCGGTACATCAAAATGCATAAACTCATAATATAACTGTCATCGTAACCTTAAGCGTGCGGACCCTATGGGTTCGAGAACAATGTAGACATGACCGAGACACGTCTCCGGTCAATAACCAATAGCGGGACCTGGATGCCCATATTGGCTCCTACATATTCTACGAAGATCTTTATCGGTCAGACCGCATAACAACATACGTTGTTCCCTTTGTCATCGGTATGTTACTTGCCCGAGATTCGATCGTCGGTATCCAATACCTAGTTCAATCTCGTTACTGGCAAGTCTCTTTACTCATTCCGTAATACATCATCTCACAACTAACATATTAGTTGTAATGCTTGCAAGGCTTATGTGATGTGTATTACCGAGAGGGCCCAGAGATACCTCTCCGACAATCAGAGTGACAAATCCTAATCTCGAAATACGCCAACCCAACATCGACCATTGGAGACACCTGTAGTACTCCTTTATAATCACCCAGTTACGTTGTGACGTTTGGTAGTACCCAAAGTGTTCCTCCGGTAAACGGGAGTTGCATAATCTCATAGTCATAGGAACATGTATAAGTCATGAAGAAAGCAATAGTAACATACTAAACGATCGGGTGCTAAGCTAATGGAATGGGTCATGTCAATCAGATCATTCTACTAATGATGTGACCTTGTTAATCAAATAACAACTCATTGTTCATGGTTAGGAAACATAACCATCTTTGATTAACGAGCTAGTCAAGTAGAGGCATACTAGTGACACTTTGTTTGTCTATGTATTCACACATGTATTATGTTTCCGGTAAATACAATTCTAGCATGAATAATAAACATTTATCATGATTATAAGGAAATAAATAATAACTTTATTATTGCCTCTAGGGCATATTTCCTTCAGTCTCCCACTTGCACTAGAGTCAATAATCTAGATTACACTGTAATGATTCTAACACCCATGGAGCTTTGGTGTTGATCATGTTTTGCTCGTGGAAGAGGCTTAGTCAACGGGTCTGCAACATTCAGATCCGTATGTATCTTGCAAATCTCTATGTCTCCCACCTGGACTAGATCCCGGATGGAGTTGAAGCGTCACTTGATGTGTTTGGTCCTTTTGTGAAATCTGGATTCCTTTGCCAAGGCAATTGCACCAGTATTGTCACAAAAGATTTTCATTGGACCCGATGCACTAGGTATGACACCTAGATCGGATATGAACTCCTTCATCCAGACTCCTTCATTTGCTGCTTCCGAAGCAGCTATGTATTCCGCTTCACATGTAGATCCCGCTACGACGCTTTGTTTAGAACTGCACCAACTGACAGCTCCACCGTTTAATGTAAACACGTATCCGGTTTGCGATTTAGAATCGTCCGGATCAGTGTCAAAGCTTGCATCAACGTAACCTTTTACGATGAGCTCTTTGTCACCTCCATATACGAGAAACATATCCTTAGTCCTTTTCAGGTATTTCAGGATGTTCTTGACCGCTGTCAAGTGATCCACTCCTGGATTACTTTGGTACCTCCCTGCTAAACTTATAGCAAGGCACACATCAGGTCTGGTACACAACATTGCATACATGATAGAGCCTATGGCTGATGCATAGGGAACATCTTTCATATTCTCTCTATCTTCTGCAGTGGTCGGGCATTGAGTCTTACTCAATTTCACACCTTGTAACACAGGCAAGAACCCTTTCTTTGCTTGATCCATTTTGAACTTCTTCAAAATTTTGTCAAGGTATGTGCTTTGTGAAAGTCCAATTAAGCGTTTTGATCTATCTCTATAGATCTTAATGCCTAATATGTAAGCAGCTTCACCGAGGTCTTTCATTGAAAAACTTTTATTCAAGTATCCCTTTATGCTATCCAGAAATTCTATATCATTTCCAATCAGTAATATGTCATCCACATATAATATCAGAAATGCTACAGAGCTCCCACTCACTTTCTTGTACATACAGGCTTCTCCGAAAGTCTGTATAAAACCAAATGCTTTGATCACACTATCAAAACGTTTATTCCAACTCCGAGAGGCTTGCACCAGTCCATAAATGGATCGCTGGAGCTTGCACACTTTGTTAGCTCCCTTTGGATCGACAAAACCTTCTGGTTGCATCATATACAACTCTTCTTCCAGAAATCCATTCAGGAATGCAGTTTTGACATCCATTTGCCAAATTTCATAATCATAAAATGCGGCAATTGCTAACATGATTCGGACGGACTTAAGCATCGCTACGGGTGAGAAGGTCTCATCGTAGTCAATTCCTTGAACTTGCCGAAAACCTTTTGCGACAAGTCGAGCTTTGTAGACAGTAACATTACCATCAGCGTCAGTCTTATTTTTAAAGATCCATTTATTCTCAATTGCTTGCCGATCATCGGGCAAGTCAACCAAAGTCCATACTTTGTTCTCATACATGGATCCCATCTTAGATTTCATGGCTTCAAGCCACTTTGCGGAATCTGGGCTCACCATCGCTTCTTCATAGTTCGTAGGTTCATCATGATCTAGTAGCATGACCTCCAGAACAGGATTACCGTACCACTCTGGTGCGGATCTTACTCTGGTTGATCTACGAGGTTCAGCAGTATCTTGATCTGAAGTTTCATGATCATTATCATTGGCTTCCTCACTAACTGGTGTAGGTGTCACTGAAACAGTTTTCTGTGATGAACTACTTTCCAGTAAGGGAGCGGGTACAGTTACCTCGTCAAGTTCTACTTTCCTCCCACTCACTTCTTTCGAGAGAAACTCCTTCTCTAGAAATGATCCATTCTTAGCAACGAATGTCTTGCCTTCGGATCTGTGATAGAAGGTGTACCCAACAGTTTCCTTTGGGTATCCTATGAAGACACATTTCTCCGATTTGGGTTCGAGCTTATCAGGTTGAAGCTTTTTTACATAAGCATCGCAGCCCCAAACTTTAAGAAACGACAACTTTGGTTTCTTGCCAAACCACAGTTCATAAGGCGTCGTCTCAACGGATTTTGATGGTGCCCTATTTAACGTGAATGCGGCCGTCTCTAAAGCATATCCCCAAAAAGATAGCGGTAAATCAGTAAGAGACATCATAGATCGCACCATATCTAGTAAAGTACGATTACAACGTTCGGACACACCATTACGCTGTGGTGTTCCGGGTGGCGTGAGTTGCGAAACTATTCCATAGTTTTTCAAATGTACACCAAACTCGTAACTCAAATATTCTCCTCCACGATCAGATCGTAGAAACTTTATTTTCTTGTTACGATGATTTTCAACTTCACTCTGAAATTCTTTGAACTTTTCAAATGTTTCAGACTTATGTTTCATTAAGTAGATATACCCATATCTGCTTAAATCATCTGTGAAGGTGAGAAAATAACGATATCCGCCACGAGCCTCAATATTCATCGGGCCACATACATCGGTATGTATGATTTCCAACAAATCTGTTGCTCTCTCCATAGTACCGGAGAACGGTGTTTTAGTCATCTTGCCCATGAGGCACGGTTCGCAAGTACCAAGTGATTCATAATCAAGTGGTTCCAAAAGTCCATCGGTATGGAGTTTCTTCATGCGCTTTATACCGATATGACCTAAACGACAGTGCCACAAATAAGTTGCACTTTCATTATCAACTCTGCATCTTTTGGCTTCAATATTATGAATATGTGTATTACTACTATCGAGATTCAATAAGAATAGACCACTCTTCAAGGGTGCATGACCATAAAAGATATTACTCATATAAATAGAACAACCATTATTCTCTGATTTAAATGAATAACCGTCTCGCATTAAACAAGATCCAGATATAATGTTCATGCTTAACGCTGGCACCAAATAACAATTATTTAGGTCTAATATTAATCCCGAAGGTAGATGTAGAGGTAGCGTGCCGACTGCGATCACATCGACTTTGGAACCGTTTCCCACGCGCATCGTCACCTCGTCCTTTGCCAGTGCCCGCTTATTCCGTAGTCCCTGTTTCGAGTTGCAAATATTAGCAACAAAACCAGTATCAAATACCCAGGTGCTACTGCGAGCTCTAGTAAGGTACACATCAATAACATGTATATCACATATACCTTTGTTCACCTTGCCATCCTTCTTATCCGCCAAATACTTGGGGCAGTTCCGCTTCCAGTGACCAGTCTGCTTGCAGTAGAAGCACTCAGTTTCAGGCTTAGGTCCAGACTTGGGTTTCTTCTCTTGAGCAGCAACTGGCTTGCTGTTCTTCTTGAAGTTCCCTTTCTTCTTTCCTTTGCCCTTTTTCTTGAAACTAGTGGTTTTGTTAACCATCAACACTTGATGCTCCTTTTTGATTTCTACCTCCGCAGCTTTCAGCATTGCGAAGAGCTCGGGAATAGTCTTGTTCATCCCTTGCATATTATAGTTCATCACGAAGCTCTTGTAGCTTGGTGGCAGTGATTGGAGAATTCTGTCGATGACGCAATCATCCGGAAGATTAACTCCCAATTGAATCAAGTGATTATTATACCCAGACATTTTGAGTATATGCTCACTGACAGAACTGTTCTCCTCCATCTTACAGCTATAGAATTTATTGGAGACCTCATATCTCTCAATTCGGGCATTTGCTTGAAATATTAACTTCAACTCCTGGAACATCTCATATGCTCCATGACGTTCAAAACGTCGTTGAAGTCCCGATTCTAAGCCGTAAAGCATGGCACACTAAACTATCGAGTAGTCATCAGCTTTGCTCTGCCAGACGTTCATAACATCTGGTGTTGCTTCAGCAGCAGGTCTGGCACCCAGCGGTGCTTCCAGGACGTAATTTTTCTGTGCAGCAATGAGGATAATCCTCAAGTTACGGACCCAGTCCGTGTAATTGCTACCATCATCTTTCAACTTTGCTTTCTCAAGGAACGCATTAAAATTCAATGGAACAACAGCACGAGCCATCTATCTACAATCAACATAAACAAGCAAGATACTATCAGGTACTAAGTTCATGATAAATTTAAGTTCAATTAATCATATTATTTAAGAACTCCCACTTAGATAGATATCCCTCTAATCCTCTAAGTGATTACGTGATCCAAATCAACTAAACCATGACCGATCATCACGTGAGATGGAGTAGTTTTCAATGGTGAACATCGTTATGTTGATCATATCTACTATATGATTCACGCTCGACCTTTCGGTCTCCGTGTTCCGAGGCCATATCTGCATATGCTAGGCTCGTCAAGTTTAACCTGAGTATTCTGCGTGTGCAAAACTGGCTTGCACCCGTTGTAGATGGACGTAGAGCTTATCACACCCGATCATCATGTGGTGTCTGGGCACGACGAACTTTGGCAACGGTGCATACTCAGGGAGAACACTTCTTGATAATTTAGTGAGAGATCATCTTATAATGCTACCGTCAATCAAAGCAAGATAAGATGCATAAAAAGATAAACATCACATGCAATCAATATAAGTGATATGATATGGTCATCATCATCTTGTGCTTGTGATCTCCATCTCCGAAGCACCTTCATGATCACCATCGTCACCGGCGTGACACCTTGATCTCCATCGTAGCATCGTTGTCGTCTCGCCAATCTTATGCTTCCACGACTATCACTACCGTTTAGTAATAAAGTAAAGCATTACATCGCGATTGCATTGCATACAATAAAGCGACAACCATATGGCTCCTGCCAGTTGCCGATAACTCGGTTACAAAACATGATCATCTCATACAATAAAATTCAGCATCATGCTTTGACCATATCACATCACAACATGCCCTGCAAAAACAAGTTAGACGTCCTCTACTTTGTTGTTGCTTGTTTTACGTGGCTGCTACGGGCTTAAGTAAGAACCAATCTCACCTACGCATCAAAACCACAACGATAGTTTGTCAAATAGACTCCGTTTTAACCTTCGCAAGGACCGGGCGTAGCCATACTTGGTTCAACTAAAGTTGGAGAGACAGTCGCTCGCAAGCCATCTCTGTGCAAAGCACGTCGAGGGAACCGGTCTCGCGTAAGCATACGCGTAAGGTTGGTCTGGGTCGTCTCGTCCAACAATACCGCCGAACCAAAATATGACATGCTGGTAGGCAGTATGACTTGTATCGTCCACAACTCACTTGTGTTCTACTCGTGCATATAACATCAACATCAAAAACCTAGGCTCTGATACCACTGTTGGGATTTCGTAGTAATTTCAAAAAATTTCCTACGCACACGCAAGATCATGTGATGCATAGCAAAGAGGGGAGAGTATTGTCTACGTACCCAACGCAGACCGACTGCGGAAGCAATGACACGACGTAGAGGAAGTAGTCGTACGTCTTCTCGATCCAACCGATCAAGCACCGAAACTACGGCACCTCCGAGTTCGAGCACACATTCAGCTCGATGACGATCCCCGGACTCCGATCCAGCAAAGTGTCGGGGAAGAGTTTCGTCAGCACGACGGCGTGGTGACGATCTTGATGAACTACAGCAGTAGGGCTTCGCCTAAACTCCGCTACAGTATTATCGAGGAATATGGTGGCAGGGGGCACCGCACACGGCTAAGGAATCGATCACGTGGATCAACTTGTGTCAACTTGTGTGTTTAGAGGTGCCCCTGCCTCCGTATATAAAGGAGCCAAGGGGGGAGGGGGCGCCGGCCAAGAGGGAGAGGCGCAGGAGGAGTCCTACTCCTACCGGGAGTAGGACTCCCCCCCCCCCCCAATCCTATTCCAACTAGGATTCCCAAGGGGGAAAGAGGGAGAGGGGTGGCCGGCCACCTCTCCTAGTCCTAATAGGACTAGGGGAAGGGGGGAGGCGCGCAGCCCCCTTGGGCTGCCCCTTTCTCCTTTCCACTAAGGCCCATGATGGCCCATATGGTTCCCGGGGGGTTCCGGTAACCCTCCCGGTATTCCGGTAAAATCCCGATTTCACCCGGAACACTTCCGATATCCAAATATAGGCTTCCAATATATCAATCTTTACGTCTCAACCATTTCGAGACTCCTCGTCATGTCCGTGATCACATCCGGGACTCCGAACAACCTTCGGTACATCAAAATGCATAAACTCATAATATAACTGTCATCGTAACCTTAAGCGTGCGGACCCTACGGGTTCGAGAACAATGTAGACATGACCGAGACACGTCTCCGGTCAATAACCAATAGCGGGACCTGGATGCCCATATTGGCTCCTACATATTCTACGAAGATCTTTATCGGTCAGACCGCATAACAACATACATTGTTCCCTTTGTCATCGGTATGTTACTTGCCCGAGATTCGATCGTCGGTATCCAATACCTAGTTCAATCTCGTTACTGGCAAGTCTCTTTACTCGTTCCGTAATACATCATCTCACAACTAACATATTAGTTGTAATGCTTGCAAGGCTTATGTGATGTGTATTACCGAGAGGGCCCAGAGATACCTCTCCGACAATCGGAGTGACAAATCCTAATCTCGAAATACGCCAACCCAACATCGACCATTGGAGACACCTGTAGTACTCCTTTATAATCACCCAGTTACGTTGTGACGTTTGGTAGTACCCAAAGTGTTCCTCCGGTAAACGGGAGTTGCATAATCTCATAGTCATAGGAACATGTATAAGTCATGAAGAAAGCAATAGCAACATACTAAACGATCGGGTGCTAAGCTAATGGAATGGGTCATGTCAATCAGATCATTCTACTAATGATGTGACCTCGTTATTCAAATAACAACTCATTGTTCATGGTTAGGAAACATAACCATCTTTGATTAACGAGCTAGTCAAGTAGAGGCATACTAGTGACACTTTGTTTGTCTATGTATTCACACATGTATTATGTTTCCGGTAAATACAATTCTAGTATGAATAATAAACATTTATCATGATTATAAGGAAATAAATAATAACTTTATTATTGCCTCTAGGGCATATTTCCTTCAGAAGTAACAGCCCTACGTCTCGGAGCCCTGAGGCGGTCGACTGGATTATATGCGTGTGTGTTACAGAGGGTGCGAACCCCTGCGCCTGTGGAGGGGGGGTGACTTATGTAGAGTGCGTCAGGACCCCAGCCAGTCCATGTCACAGAGGGTTTAAGGTACATTGAAGAGGGAACGTTACTGATAACGCCCATACTAAAGTGCTATAAATGACAATTAAGCCTATAAGTAAATGCTCGACTGTTGTTCATGCAGAGTGGCTTTAGCTCTTCTGCCCGTCGAGTGACTTCTGCAACGGTCGAGTGACATTGATTCTTCCGAGTGGAACGTCTCTGGTCGAGTGGATGATGGTACCCTTCAAATGATCCTGGCTTTAGCGTGATGTCCTAGGGGAGGATGTCTAGGTCAGGTCTATGACCCTACCCTAGGTATATAGCTTCATCAGCTGCGATGTCTCTTTGGTATTAGGCCCAGACTATCAATATCCCATTATCAACTGGATAGGAGTAGCGACAGATGTTGCGTAGACAATGGCTTTAGTCTTACTGTTGTATGACTTTACAACATCTTGTGTGAATAATTAATAAAATGGTTGTATGCATCGTTCAGATGCACAGAGGCCAAGGGTCCTCCTCTTTTTAAAAAAAAAACTGCATATCCTTTGTGCCATTTGAGAGCCAACCCACGCATGAGCTTGAAGATGAAATACATGTGAAAGGTAGTGGGTAAGCATGGGACGAGAAGATGCGGAATTTTTTAGGAGGAAGAACGGAGTGACCTGCATTGACTCGATGGAAATTACACGATCATCTTCAGTTAACTACTGTAGTAATTAGTGAAGTTCCGTACTGGTAACTTAGCTAGATCTGAAATTGAAGCAAGAGCCGAACCAGTACTATAAGAAATGAAGCAGGAACTCGAGGACATCCATGTGAAAGCAACAAAGCACGGGACAAAAAGGTGCAGAATTTTTAAGGAAGAAGAGCAGAGCGACCTGCATTGACTCGATGGAAGGAAATTGCCGTTGCCTCGTTTCATCTGCACGCTAGTGGGTAAGCACCGGACGAAAAGATGCAGATTTTTTTTAGGGAAAGAAGAACAGAGTGACCTGCATTGGCCGCTGTTGATGCCGCGCGTGAGGCCGGGGAGGAGATCGAGGTGCCTGCCGTTGCACCGGCCATGGGCTAGGTTTCGATGCCGCCGCCGCCGCCGCCCATCCACGACTCCGGCCGGAATGGGGAGCGAAGGGTGTGTGCTGCTGGCTTCAGTCAACGACCTTTCGTTCCCTCTCTCCGTATGACTTGTGGACCTCTTTCCTATCTGGTGGCCCTGATCTGTCATTTTCTCACTGATTGTGTGCTCCTCTGATCTTTGTGAGAAGTAATTGCTTTTTCCTGTGCTAATTTTTTTGCGGGCTATTTTTGTTTCGTGTCTACCAACATTTAATTTGTAAAGTTGTTACAAGTGTTTTTTTATAAAAGGGATATATTAATATCACAAAGATACCAATAATGTTGAAAGGCATCAAAAATACATAGTCAAAATAGAAAATAAAAATAATAGAAGAAAAAAGACCCCGTCACGATGATCAATCACTAACATCAATAGCACTCTAACCACCATCAAAGACAACACCCAGAATACAAAAGAGATTCTCCAAAAACAACACTTTCAAAAAGGAAAAAATGCACAAGCATTATCATTGCCTAATCAAATGTCTTAGGTTTTCACCGTGGAGAAAATTCAGGTTCACCCAAAAAACAATGTTTTCAACAAAGCCATTGCCAGACACAATCAATAAAGACAAAACATTAGATTTTTCACCCTGAAAATCAAGACTTGGGACTCGAGGAGCACCACTAAAAATGTAGTCCTCCAGTGCTGCCGCCCCCGCTTGCCGAGGCTGCCGTTGCAAGTCACCAAACACTTGGCACACAGTCTTCACCGCATCCAATACACCGTTCCACCAAATCTTCAAAACCTTTAATCACAACAACCACGCCTTGAAAATCTTGACTTAGACATGCCCCACGACACAGATAAGAAATCGAAGCTTCGCACCGCGCCCTCTTGAGGCCATGCTGGCTGATAATACGAGCGCGTGCCACCGAAGTATTTCCGATCTAGATCCAAGGGTGACATACGCCAATCCATATAAATCTCCAACAAAAGACCAAAAACTCATCAACGGTCAAATCCACGAGGTCGACATTCGGCAGAAAGACAACTTGACGGAAGAAGAGCGCTAGGGCCAAACCACCATTATTAAGCCGAAGGCAACAACCCCATAGCCACAAACAACACGATGATAGAGAACGACAACAGGTATGTTAATCTCTTTAATATTATAAATTTCTACCGAGGACATGTATGTGCAAGTGGATGTTAAACTCATTAATAATAGAAATTTCCGCCGAGGACATTGTCCGTGCAAGCGGATGTTAGCACCATGATTTTTTCGGTCCTAATGGCAAATCCTTATCTCTTCTCCATTACTATTAATAATTAATTAAACAATCATTAAACAATCAAACAAGAATTTTTTTATGTGCACCCCGTAATTTGGCCCACAACACCGCACAAATCGATCATCACCACACAATTAGTTTCATAGATCTAAATCTAACATCCATCATTGATTTAATACCTTTACGGTGTGCACTTAGCAATTTCCAATGACTGACCATACTCCACCAAGAGGAATATTCTAACTACCAATCCCAAATCCCCGCAATCATGCAATTCTGGTCGCTAATGAAAAAACTGAACGAGCAAATATTTCCTAATCCGACGTCTCTCACAAACACAACAACTGCGGCGGCGGCGGCGGTGATTTGGATCGGGCCGGCGGCGACTAAGCAAAAGCACCCTTGAGGTCAAGGTACACAACTACCTCCATTCATCCCTCCCCCTCTCTGCCTGCCTTCCTCACTCTCTCTCTCTCTCTCTCTCTCTCTCTCTCTCTCTCTCTCTCTCTCTCTCTCTCTCTCCTAGCGGGGTCGCCGTGAGTCTGTGACCATGGACCAGTGGGGAATTGGGGAACTCCGGCGGCGGGGAACGGGGAGCACCGGTGCTGTGCTGGAAAACGCATGTGCCGGGGACAAGGAGACCTCCGGTGGTGGGGAATGGAGTGAGCTGTGGCAAGCGTGCGCCATCTGGATGGGCGAACTCGATGGGTACCAGAAGCGTCGTCACACTAACACCAAGACGATGGTGCCGTCACACTGAGTCACCGACGACATACTCCGTGTGGACGCCTCATCCTGGTCTGACCCCGCCATGGACGCCGCATCCTGATCTGATCCCGCTGAGGCAGTAGATCGATGTCATCGCCCCGTCTTGCAGCCGCCACCGCATCCTGGGCTTACTCCATGCAGATTCCACATCATGGACTAACGCCGCTGCGTCGCCTGGCCTGGTTAGGTAATATAATCTTCTGTGAAATACTACAGGAATTGCAACCACATGTACATGCATGTTAACATCTCGATTCAACCCATGATATTGTCTTCAATGTTTTTTTTCTAATGCAACTTTTAGCCCTGCATAAATGGCTATTAGGAGAGCACGATGCCAGCAGCACAATATAACTGAATCTGTAAAGTTGTTTCTTCAAAACATAGCTGCAATGTGATTGGAAAGAACCAGGTTTATACAGTGAGGGGGCGGGATCCTGAATGGATGCATATATTGCCTCAAAAAAGGTAACTAGGCTCCCAAGTGCAGAATGACGCATATGGTTGTTGTCTGTGTTAGTCTCTCTGCTGAATCACCTTCATAGGAGCAAGTACACCAGAATTTTTTATCTCTTTGCATCGGAATTGTTTCTTTGGTGCATGGTTTCTACTGTTATTGTAAAATCTTAAAGAAACATCCATTCATGGTCCAGAGAGTAATAAGTTCCCTTGTTCAAATATAGAAATGATGTATTTGCAAACTTTGATGCAAAACGGTTATTTAATCTTGATGGTAGGACTAGGGTTCCTACCGGCTCTACTGCGTAGGTTGTAGGGGCAAGGAGGGAGTGGACGTGGCGAGGAACGGGCGCGCCGGCGGCAGGGCGCCGTCGCGGCTAGGGTTGAGGGCGGCGGCGGCTTGGCTGCGGCGGCTAGGGTTTCCGGCTCCTCTAGGAGCCGGGCAACAAAAGATAATAATAGTCTTTATTGCTTGCTCTCAAAACGATGTCTTACATGAGTATTTATAACTTTAGCCTAAGATAACTTTCCTAAGATAACTTGCCTAAGATAACTTGTGGGCCAAGCCCCTAATACTAATGCCCGGTGGGCCTCTTCCTAGTATAGACCAAGCCGGTCACAACATCTCTCCCCGCCCGCGCAAACAGCTCGTCCTCGAGCTGAAAGTCTGGATAGTGTTGACGGAAATCCTCACGCTACTCCCAAGTAGCCTCCTCCTCCGGAAAGCCCGCCCACTGAATTAGGACGAACCAGACGCCACGACGGAACTGGGCCTGCAACACCTTTGCTGGCTCAGGAAGAATGCGACCATCGGCGGTTGGAGGAAGCGCCGGAGGAGCCGCCGGTGGCTCGCCACGGAAAGGCTTGAGCAGCCCCACATGGAACACGTCATGGATGCGGGCGCGGGCTGGAAGCTGAAGACGATAGGCCACCTTCCCAATGCGCTCCACGACAGGGAAGGGCCCGGCGTAGCGAGGGCCAAGCTTGCGCTTCGCGCGCGGGTCCAGTGACTGCGTAGAGCGGTGGAGAAGACGCAGCCACACCCAGTCACCCACTGCGAACTCCGCCTCGCGATGATGATGGTCGTAGTAGTGCTTGGCCGTCTGCTGGGCCTGAAGGAGACGCTGACGGACCTCAGCCAGTATCTCATCACGGGTGCGGATAAGGTCACCCGCAACCGCCGTCCGAGCCGTCTCCGGGTCGACCGGAAGTATAGGCGGGGGTGGTCGACCATAGACCACCTCAAATGGCGTCGCGCGCAGGGCGGAGTGATAAGAAGTGTTGTAGCAGTACTCCGCCCAAGAGAGCCAGTCCACCCAAGCGCGAGGCCGATCACCTGTCACACAACGCAAATACATGGCAATGACCTTGTTAACCACCTCAGACTGACCGTCCGTCTGAGGATGGAACGCCGTACTCAGGCGGAGCTGGACACCCGCCATCCTGAAGAGGTCGCGCCAGACATGACCCGTGAAGACTGGGTCCCGATCACTGACGATCGAAGTCGGGAACCCGTGTAGACGGATGATGCCGTCGAAGAAGGCCCGGGCCACGGACGCCGCTGTGTACGGATGGCCGAGCGCGATGAAGTGGGCGTACTTAGAGAAGCGATCGACCACCGTGAGGATGACCGACTTGCCCCCCACCTTGGGAAGGCCCTTGATGAAGTCCAAGGAGATATCCGCCCAAACCTGAGACGGCACCTCCAAGGGCTGAAGGAGCCCCGCCGGCCTCAGGGTCTCTGTCTTGTTGCGCTGGCAAGTCTGACAAGACCGAACCCAGTCGCGGACCAGGGCACGATCGCCAGGGATGTAGAAGTCGGCGCGAAGACGATGGAGGGTTTTCTGCACACCCTCGTGGCCCGCCGAGTGGGCGAGCTGCAACACCTGGTGACGGAGATCATCATGCGCCGGAACAAAGATCCGGCGCCCATGGAGGAGCAGTCCGTTAGAGCAGCGCGAGGGCTCCTCCAAGTCACCGGCCGCGAGCTGCTGCTGAAGAAGTGCGGCGTCATCTGCCATCGCAGTGGCGCGTCGAATGTCGGCGAAGAGACCGAACGATGGCCCAGAGCGGATGCACAGGGCCATCCCAGCGGACGCGTCGGCGGGTGGCGCGAGGTCGGAATCGCGACGGGACGACGCGTCGGCCACGGTGTTAAGATGGCCCGGCCGATACTCGACGGAGAAGTCGAAGCCGAAGAGCTTGCTGATCCACTGGTGCTGCGGAACGGTTGACAGCCGTTGATCCAGCAAGACTTCAGGCTGTAGTGGTCTGTGCGAATGTGGAAGGTCCGCCCCCACAAGTATGGCCGCCAATGACGCACGGCCTGGACGAGGCCAATGAGCTCCCGCTCGTAAGCTGCCAACTTAAGATGGCGCGGAGCGAAAGGCCGGCTGAAGAAAGCGAGGGGCCCATCGCCCTGATGAAGTACGGCGCCGAACCCGGCGCCCGAGGCGTCACAGTCCACCACGAACGGGCGGTCGAAGTCGGGCATCTGGAGGACGGGGCCTGTCGTGAGGGCCCCCTTGAGGGCCTCGAACGCCGTCGTCGCCTCGTCGTCCCAGGCGAAGGCATCGCGGCGAAGCAACCTTGTGAGGGGCGCCGCGATGAGTCCAAACTCCCGGATAAATTTCCGGTAGTAGCCGGCGAGTCCGAGGAACCCGCGGAGAGCCCGCGGCGAGTGAGGCGTCGGCCAGGCGGAGACGGCCGCCACCTTATCGGCGTCCATAGCCACCCCGTCGGCCGAGATGACATGCCCGAGATAGGCGACAGTAGGCGTCCCGAACGAGCACTTCGAGTGCTTAAGGTGGAGGTGGTGCGCCCGAAGCTCGTTGAAGACGATGGCGACGTGCTGGAGATGTTTGGCCCAGGTGGCGCTGTAGATAAGAATGTCATCAAAGAAAACAAGAACAAACCGCCGTAAGTAGGGTCGAAGGACGTCGTTCATCAGGGCCTGGAACGTCGCCGGGGCGTTGGCGAGGCCGAAAGGCATCACCAAGAACTCGAAGTGGCCATGGTGGGTGCGAAACACCGTCTTGGCGATGTCGTCCGGATGCATGCGCACCTGATGATAGCCCGACCGGAGATCGAGCTTGGTGAAGAAGCATGCCCCATGGAGCTCATCCAAGAGCTCGTCGACCACCGGTATAGGGAACTTGTCCTTGAGCGTGAGTGCGTTGAGGGCGCGGTAGTCGATGCAGAAGCACCATGTGCCGTCTGACTTACGGACGAGGAGCACCGGCGCCGTGAAGGGCGACGTGGAGATCTGGATGATGTCTGCGGCGAGCATCAGGGCACACTGGCGCTCCAACTCATCCTTCTGCAGCTGGTGGTAGCGGTAGGGCCTGACCGCCACCGGAGTGGAGCCTGGTACGAGGTGAATATGATGGTCGTACACCCGGGCAGGCGGAAGACCCCGCGGATCGTCGAAGAGGTCGCTGTGCTGCTATAGAAGAGGATCCAGCAGGGGGTGCTCGGCCTCCGAGGATGCGGCAGCCTGCTGGAGGTGTGGCACGGCCGGCGCGGCGCCCCCAAGGCCCTCCCACCGGATGCGGCGGCCCTCCCGCCAGAATGTCATCGTGAGCGCATCGAAATCCCACAGGATGGGGCCGAGGGTCCGGAGAAAGTCCACCCCGAGAATAAAGTCGAAGCAGCCCAGATCGATCCCTGCACAGGTAATGGAAAAGTGTTCGCCGCCGATGGAGATGGGAACGTCGCGGGCTAGCCCATGGCACCGGAGGCGATCGCCGTTCGCCACTATGATCCGCATGGCGCTCCCCGCCCGTCGTCGGGAGGGCTAGCCAACGCATGGTCGACTCGGGCAGAAAGTTGTGTGTGGAGCCCGTATCCAGCAGGGCCACCAGTCGCTCGCCATGGATTGTCACGGGCAGCAGCATGGTCCGCTCGCCCCGGATGCCGGCTAGGGCGTGAAGGGAGACGACGCACGCCGTTGCCGCGGGATCCGCGGCCGCGTCCTCGGTCTCCGCAGGCGGAGGTAATGTGTCGGGCGAGTCGTCCTCCTCGGTGTAGTCGGCCGTCTCTAAATAAAAGAGGCGGGGGCAGACATGGGTCGGCGTGTAGGGCTCATCGCAGTTGAAGCGGAGACCCTGACGGCGACGCTCCTGCTGCTCGGCCGGTGACAGCCGACGGAAGGGCCCTGTGGCGGCCGGGGGTGTGGCCGTCGCGGCTGGGAGAGGCCGACCCGGGGCTGAGGAAGTCGGCGCTGGCCGACTGGGCTGGCGGCCGCTCCGTCCGAGTGGCTGCTGCAGTGCCTGGGCTCGCTGCTCGAAGGCCCGGGTGTAGTACATGGCCGTCTGGAGGTCGGGGAGGATCCCGGAGCTCGACGTCCAGACGGATATGGTCCGGCAGACCGCCCACAAAGAGCTCGGCACACTGGGTCGCGGAGACGCCTGGCGCGTGGCACGCCAGGGCCTGGAAGCGCTCGGCGTAGTCCTGCACCGTAGATGTGAACGGTAAACGGCCGAGGGCCGCCAGTCGGCTCCCGCGGATAGGAGGCCCAAAACGGAGGAGACAGAGCTCCCGGAAGCGCTCCCAAGGTGGCATGCCACCCTCCTCCTGCTCGAGGGCATAGTACCAGGTCTGCGCTGCGCCTCGAAGAGGATAGGACGCGAGCCAGGTACGATCCGAAGCGAGCATCCGCTGCCCTCGAAAGAACTGCTCGCACTGGTTGAGCCAGTTGAGGGGGTCCTCCGTGCCCTCATAGGTGGCGAAGTCCAGTTTGGCGAAGCGAGGGGGTGTCGGCCTGCCGTGCCCGGGGGCGGCCGCAGTCGCCGGCGGCGCGTATGCTGGTTCGGGAAGCACCGGGTCGTAGTTCGCCGAGCTGGAGGGGTGATCAAACCGCAGGGAGGGCGTCGGGTGTTCTGGCGCCGTGGAGTAGACCGGGCCCGGAGACGAGCCGGTCGCCCAAGCGGGGATCAGCGATGGTGACGGTGGAAACTGCACCTGGTGCAGGGGCCGACCCGTAGCCCTAGGCGCGGGTGGTGGTGCTGTCGATGGCGCCGGCGCCTAGTGGAGCTGCTGCACCGGCGCCTGCATCGTGGGGGCCGGCGGCGGCGCCGGAAGAAGCTGCTAGGTCGGGCCCTCCAGCGGCGCGGTGGAGGCCGGCCACGGCTGTCCCGTAGCCGAGTAGTGCGGCAGCAGCAGCGGCGGCTGGGACGCCCCTCCGTAGGGCGCCTGGAAGGCCGGGGCGGGCCACTGCAGCGGCGGCGGCCCGTAGGCGGTGGTGACGGCGCTCGGTGGCGGGGGCTGGTTCCCGGCGAGGTAGAGGGTAATACCCCTGACCGCCTGGACAAGCTCCCGCAGGGTGCCCGACACCTCCTCGGGCGAGAGGAGCGGAGGCGGGTCCGCCGTGGTGGTGATGGGCGCTGGCGCGGTGGCGGTGGTGGTGCCGGATGCGATCTCCGTCATCGGCGTGGAAGTGGCCGGCGGCAGCGAGAGCGGGGCGGAGGTGGATGGTAGCGGCGGCGGTGATGGAGTTTGTGACATGATCGGCCTGGTGTCTCTGGATACCAAATTGGTAAGACTAGGGTTCCTACCGGCTCTACTGTGTAGGTTGTAGGGGCAAGGAGGGAGTGGACGCGGCGAGGAACGGGCGCGCCGGCGGCAGGGCGCCGTCGCGGCTAGGGTTGAGGGCGGCGGCGGCTTGGCTGCGATGGCTAGGGTTTCCGGCTCCTCTAGGAGCCGGGCAACAAAAGATAATAATAGTCTTTATTGCTTGCTCTCAAAACGATGTCTTACATGAGTATTTATAACTTTAGCCTAAGATAACTTTCCTAAGATAACTTTCCTAAGTTAACTTGCCTAAGATAACTTGTGGGCCAAGCCCTTAATACTAATGCCCGGTGGGCCTCTTCCTAGTATAGACCAAGCCGGTCATAACACTTGAACAACTGCAACTATCCTGATCTCACAACGATGTGCCAATTCAGTTGTTGTAGCAGAGTATTTATCTAATACTCATCTGTATATATCTTCTTAAATCTAATAAGTGAATGGATGTTCATGAAGTGATGTTGAACTATCAAGATATGAACTCATTTCTTGGTCTACTACGATAGGTGATTATGTGGAGCTTGTGAAGGAAATAGATAAACCAAGAAGCTTGGCGATTGTCTATTGGTGACAACATGGTATACATCTAACTTTACAAGGAGCATGTGATTATTTATGGTTATATAGTACTAAGATTTTACTGGTTTCATCTTGCATGTTTGTTCCATCATTACTTTATTATTTTTTGCGGGAAATGGCTAATATGACTTCAGTCGGATCTAGCTAAAACAAATCTAATTTTGAAGCTGAGTAAAATAGAGATGAGTAAGGTGTCACTTACCTATCATTCATCAAGTGGTGCTCAGATGGTAACTTGGTAAGTTACACTGCATATAGTGCAAACATTCTGTACTTTCCCTCCAATATGGAGGTATGAACAAGGTTGTGAATATTAACAACACATCTGAATCACCTAAGTGATCAAAGTCATGTCCTTCTATTTTTACCCTTCTCATGCTCATAGAGCACAGAAGAGGGGTTGTTGGCTTTGGTAGCTTGATTTTATTCCGGTGTGCACAAATTTACCATGGGAACTAGGCGCAACAATGTTAAGAAAATTAGAAAAAACAAGTATCCTTCTGTGAACTATATAATAATTTTGAGAGCTTGTATTCATTTTAGTTTTGAGTGTCCAGTTTTTGCTATTGTGGATATTGCCAGTTCCAATTGGCAAAAACTTCTTGTATCATTATTACTATGCAAATTTGGATCCTGTAATTTGCATTCCTAATCTTTTTAATTAGTGTTTTTAGTGATGAACATTTTAAGGGTGTCAGTGTTGATATGTGCCATAAAACACACAAGATTCTTTTAGGCTCTTTCTTTAATGATGTTTGCTCCTCTTTTGTACTTCCGATGGTTATGGCAGGAAGTCTCAGTATTGCACATCTCAAGCCTCTGCCAAATATTCTAATCATTTTTATTTTTTTGGAGTTGTAGATGATTGTATTTTTCTTTTAATTTCTGTTGTAGCATACACATCGTGGCAAGCTGACATTGACAAGAAGAAACCAGAAGCCTCAAGTTCCTGAAGTTCAAGGCAAAAAAAGAACCTACTAGACTTAATGAGCGCAGCCAATGGAATTCTTGAGTTTTTTGTGTGCCATTCAAAAAGATGCGGCTTTAGGACATATTCAGTAGCCTTGGAGCTTGTACATTGGCATGAGGTCTCATTAGTTACAGGGGATTCAATGGCGCACAGCCTTGGAGCTTGTACGTTGGCATGAGACCTCATAAGTTACATGGAATCAGTGATGCACATTCAAGATCAGAGTTTTTTTTAGGGAATGATCAGAGAGTTAGTGAGTATGAGGAAACATGCTTTTGTTGGAGTTGTTCAGGATGGTGGGGGATTCTT
Source organism: Triticum aestivum (assembly GCF_018294505.1). NCBI lineage: Eukaryota > Viridiplantae > Streptophyta > Magnoliopsida > Poales > Poaceae > Triticum > Triticum aestivum. The sequence goes on from NC_057812.1 coordinate 733,353,914, forward strand.
TTTAAAATTAAACTATCTGCTCCTACTAATAGACATTGCTCCTCTCAAGTTTACAAAAATAATATTTTTTGTTTGCAATGGAATATGAATGTATTTTCTTTAGGATGCAATACAATACTTGTTTTCGCTGATGTAATACATGGATTTACTTGATTCCATTGTGTGTGCATACTTAAGGATTTAGTGAATGGAATATTGTACTCCTTTTGGCGATGAAACGAAATATTGCACTTGTATAACCAAATTGCTTCACATGAATATAATTTTATCTGATGCATAAGATGATTACGGCTCATTCGTACTATTAGATTTTTGGATGACCAAGCATTTTATTACAATGATTAGATGTTTGTCTATGCATTGCAATTTGCAACTTGAGAGGTTCAAAAATCCTTACTGAAATATTGCCTTGCAATTTGCAACTTGAGAGGTTCAAAATCCTTACTGAAATATTGCCTCTGCAACTATTCGGTTAAATCTTGCATCTCGAAATTTATATATGATGTTTTTTGTTGGTTCATAAGTCTAACTAGATGAATGAGATTTTTTTTCTTTCTATTGTGCTATCGTGCGTTGCACGTGCAAGCTTACTAGTTAAAAAAATGACACAGATAGATGATTCTTCTAAGCTATGGTTTTCCCTCGTACTTCTTGTGTGGTGCATCACCTTTTTAGAAAAACACAGTACAAATGCAAGCGTTCACATACACGCACACACACTCATCCCTATGAGCGCCTTTGAGAGACTGACCGGTGGATCTTCAGATTGACGAAGTCGTCACAAACGCCTTGTATTTGATGGGCACACCAACACCATAGCTAAAATAATAGCGCGGATAGGCACATCATATTGTTGAAAGAATAGCGCCGGTGAACCTAAAATAAATCTAGAAAATATGCGAGCATGCCTAGTCTAGGTCTTGAACCCTGGTTGTTTGTTTCCACCACAAGGAATGTAATCATCTAAGCTATACTTAGTTCGCATGAGGTGCACCGTCTTGATGCAATACTAAAGTTTCAATCGTAAACAAAACTCTGTAAAATAAACTGAGCATACCGTAGTTTAGTAACCTCAAAAACCGCCTAATATTTGGATAATTTACTAAAAGAATCTTTTCATAACAATTAAATTATTCAAAACAGATGTATAGGCATATCATCTGAACCATAGGATTGACACATGTCTTAGAGATTCTTAGAAATCTATCGCGATAGAAGGTAGTTGTCTCGTGACGAGAAATCGTTCACATATACTAACTGTTGAATCACAATGCAAGTAGTTTAAGGACTTGTGCCAATAAAATATTTTTAGGGTTGATAGTTGGTATATGCAACTAATTTTCAAAATTGACAATATCAAATGGTATTTTGAAGTTCCTCAATAATAATATTGCATAGTAGTACATAATTTTTTTAATATACACATTGCGTGTAAAATAAGATTGCCAAACAATTACTGTAAAGACCAATACTTCTACCAACATTGGACATTAATGTCCTAAACTATTTAGACAGTGAATCTGTCATTTTATTGGAAAGATAAAGAAAGTTGCAAGACCTTGGTGCCATTTGAGAAGCCGTGCCATGCATGAACACATGAGCTTGAGGATGAGATCATCAATGTGTGCATTATGAAAAAAGATGCTCTCTGTGTTAGACATGAACATGAAAGTACGAGGTAGCAAAACAAAAAAGAAACAAAAAAAAAACTCCGATCAAGGTACACACATACACTGAACAGGACCACCATAGCATCGATACATGTGATTGATGGTGAGGATGACGGGGTGAGGTCCGTGACAAAAAGAAAAGATCCGACTTTGATCCTATCTTATCGTTGCTTTGCGCTAGGAATTACCAAGTCCGCTTGATCCATCCTCGTTAACATCGGCGACTGCTACAAGGGATAAACAGTCACAAGCAGGCAAGGTACTAGACAAGCATAATTAAGGGATAAACATCAATCAAGGAGATAGCTGATCGTGCATACTTTTTTTAGTTTGTTGATTGATTGTACATTCTGGTCTGGTACTGGTCAGACTATTTTCCTGCGACACACGGATGCACAAGTTGCGCTTGTCCTCTTCCGTTAACTAAATAATTTGCCAATTACATAAGATTCGTGCTCAGTAGCGTGTCTCGAGTGTTGCACCATTTCTTCACTTTCTTGTCCCTTTTGCCTTTTGTACATGCGTGTGATGGTGATGTTTTCTATTCCCAACGTCTTATATTTTTTTTACAGAGGTAGTAGTATTTTACTAAACTAATCCAGATCTGAAACTGAACTATGAGCGAAGAGCCGGTGTAGAAAACCACACTTGAGGTCGAGGAGGGTAGGTGACAGTCAATTTGAACACCGATGGATGGAGCTTGCTAGAAATAAAATACGGTTATTAACTTTTGAAGGAAGAAAACCAGAGTGAGTGACATGCATTGACTCAAAGTCAAACAATAAAAATGTCTGGACATTAAAGAACAAAATTGCGCACAAATAATTCAACAATCAACAAGTGAAACAACACAATAGTTAAAACATGATCATAGACAAATAATCCAACAACTGAAAGATAGCCATAAATCGAATGAATCAAAGTTTTTTGTTCCACGTGTTGATGTTGGAAAAAGATGCCAGGTATATAGAAACATCAAGTACGACGTAGCCAAAAAAAAGGAGAAAACTCAAATCTAGGTGCACACCCTGGACTGGACCGCCATGGCCGGAATACATGTGATGGACGGTGATGATGAGAATATGTAACAAATATAAGATCAGTATTTGATCCTATCCTACCGCTGCTTTGTGTTAGGCCTATTTAACTATGGAGGAGCCCCAATTGAGCCTACTTAAATTAATTACTCCATTTTATTGAGAATGGGGGCACCCGACAGGAAGTTGCATTGCCAAGTCAGCTCGATCTGACCTTGTTGGATGGTAGTGCTAGGTGCAACCATCACAAGAAAGCAAGTTGGCCTGGAGTATAAATAAGAAAGAAAAGAACATTAAGGTCATCATGGATATACATGACTTGTCAACCACTTTCTTGTGATGAGTAACCACCTAGGATCAAGTCCTCACAGACTTGACCATACGGTGTATGTGGTAAACAACCTCAAAACAAACAATTTCAACAAAAAAAGTCCTCACAGACCTAAACTTGGATTCTTATTATTTCAAAATCAAGAAAATGTTGTATAGCACTTTCCTACAACTTTTGTTTCAATAATACTAATGGTAAATTACCAAACTAAAAATTATTTGATATTACTAGATTTTTCATGAAATATTTTATAATATATAGTCTTTTACGTGGAATAAAATTATGTTTAAATATCTAATGATATAACTTTAAAGACCATACAAATGTCCTAAACTATTTAAGTTGTGAATCTATCATTATACAGAAAAAGAACAAGTTCCATGGACTTTTGTGTCATTTGAGAAGACAACATATGCATGATTATAAGATGCATGCTGTAAAAGGTTGTTCTCTTAGTTAGATTTAAACATCAATATATTCTACAGAAGTTCATAAACATGAAATACAAGGTAGAAAAATCACATTGCAAGGTCACAAGGTGCATGTGTTGCACTAGACCATAGTGGTGGTGAGATTTGTAAGACAAGAGTTTGATTTCATTCTATCATTGCTTTGTACTTGGCATATTTAATTGGCGAGGTACTCCCTCTCTAAACTAATATAAGAATGTGTAGATCATGCTAATTAAATTAGTCACTATATATATTTCATCAAGGATGGGATTCACCCAAGAAGTTTCCAATTAACTCCGCTGAATCTACAAGGGTGCTAGCCGCAAGAGTAATTATTCCCTTTGTTTCAAATTATGTCACATCTTAGGTTTGGATAAGACAAGCCTTTAACCAAAAATACATTAATATATGGCTTTTGTGATAAGTAACCATAGTTACAAATTTTGGCACTTTTTAATATGAATCTAATGACATTAATTTTACATCACATAAAGGCACATAAATGTAATGACCATTTTGTGATAGTGTACCCAATCAATTGGAGTGCAATTTTCTACCCCCAAGACTACCATGTAAGTTAATCCGTCTACAGCCATAACTCTAAATTGGATGAAATTTGAATAGTGCTAACATGAATATGTTTAATTTAGGTGATTCTTTTATATTATTCTAGGCAGTTCAAAAGTTTGGCAGAAAGATTGAGATTTTGAATTGATAGAAACTTCAATGGCTAGTTTCACTTGCACGGTAACTGTAATGACCGGAAACTTGAACCATATACTCACATGAATACACTTGTCTTTATGTATTCTTCAGGGGCTTATGTATAGTTTGAAATTTTGGTCCAACTGTTAGTTTCAATTGACATAAACTACAGGTTCAAGTTTCTCGCAAACTGTAACTCAGAATGAGATGAAACTTGAAAAGTATAATCACAATAATATGGTTCCATTTATGTATATTTTTCATATTTCACGGGTGTTCAAATTTTGTCCAAAATCCTAATTTGAAGATTTTAGCTACAATCTGCCTGGATTTGTAGAAATTTGACAACATTTTATAAACAAACTCTAAAACATAGGACGGTAATATTTGGCAACATTGGAACATGATATTCAGATGCAAATAAAGTTCACGTGAACACTTAGCAAAAGAACAGAGAAACAAAGGGTTTTGGTAAAAATGGTTATTGCAGGTGACATTAGAGAGAGGAGAGAGGAGAGATATGGCAAGGATTAAACGGTAATTGTAGGTGTGAGATTATAGAGAGAAACTTGTAAGAATTAAAATAGGACATCTATTCAAATGGACAAATTTAAATGGGTCATATTACATATGTCAAAGTAAATAAGCAAAGTAACACGGGGCATTTTATAAAATAAACCTAAAAGGTAGGCCCTGTTCTCTTGAAAGAGTATCTCTCTCCTTCAAGCTGAACAAAAAAGAAACATCTCACCCATTCATCGCTTTGCTAAACTACAAGTGAACACCTCCCACTATCGGCATTACATCTTTTCCACATTGAGTTGTCTTTGATGCCATGTTGTTTTGGTCGTTGCCACTTTCCTAGCCATTCTATTCTCCTGTGAAGAAACTAGTTTCGTAAATCCCCACACCCATATATACGGTGGATTCCAATAAATAACATTTTTATTATTTCTGTGAAGGAGTGACACATGCTGCAGGTGACATGGGGAGGAAGCACCATTTTTTGCGAAGAATTCTTTGTTGTTTCCTTCTTTCCCTGCCCATCTCACTGTCAGAGAAAAATGTGCATCTTGTGTGTGACATCATGTCGCCAAGTCTAGAGGTAGGGAAGTAATTGAGACCCTATCCCTGGCCTTCAAAGCCTACCAAATTAAGCAACAACAAGGTTAAAAAAAGGAACATGCATGTAGTAAGATGAATGAAAAGCCAGCAAAACAAATAATATTTGGTCATCTTACTTCTTTATCCCAGTTAGTGCGCAGAGTAATGGACATGAACAACACCGTTTGGATGACAAGTGCGCAGGTTATTCCCATCCACAGCCCCTAACACATTTAAGATCGAGGTTTCGTCATGTCAAGTGAGAAATACTACAACTGAAACTACACCCTTTTTTAAGTAGCAGTTTATGATGTGACCATATATAAGGGTAGTAAAATGGTACTAGTGATTACCACTCCACCAAGATGGTACACAAAGGCAAAACATAAAGCCGCTGGGATGCCCACGAGATAGTACGCACTGAGATTGACATAGGAACCAATCTTCTGGAAGCCACAGCCCCTAACAATACCTGCAAAAATATGCTTATAGTAAAGTCGCATATTTCCAGCATAATAATTATAATAATTTGCTTTGTGTGAATTAGCAGCATTTCATTTGTATCTATTTACCTGAAAGAACACACTGCATGTCATCAAACAAGAATGCCACGGCAATAATTGGCATGATTCTGGAAATGTACTCCACCACTTCCTTGTCATTGCTGTATGCATACCCCCATAGATTGCGCATCAAGACGATAGCAAGAGAAACCGATATGCTTGACACAACACCCAGGAGCATGATCACCTGGGTCGCTAAACGGGCTGCATCCGGTCGCCCAGCACCGAGCTCATTTGACACACGGGTGCTACGTCGTAGATAAAGGATTTGATACATATTAGCTTCTAGTTTGTATAATAGTTAAAGGCTTATGAGTTTGAGCTGACCTTATAGCAGCACTAAGTCCATATGGGACCCTGAATACTAACGAGATAGTATTTAAACTGCAAGAAATTCAACTGCATGTTACTATCAAAAAAGGGAAAATAGCAAACCAAGTAGTATGAAATGAAATAAGCCATGCTTGAATATGTCACCTCATGGCCTTACCTGATTGACAGTACTGATGCCTCAAGTTTAGGATTTGGAAGAAATCCGGAAACAAGTACAAGGAGCTCAAATGACCACCACTCCCAGCTGCTCGTGTAAATATATATGTATGTCAGATGGAATTACTTAAATCAATCAACTGGAGATGGAAATTTTGCACTTGCGACGTATAGCATCTAGACATCAAACTCACCAAACCATGAGCGCAGATGGGACAGCAAGCCTCAAGAAACCGAGGATGTCGCGAAATGCCTCCGTCGACAACCCCGTCCATGTGCTCTTACAAGACGGTGAGATCCTGATGTAGAGAGCCAAGATGGACACATTAGTGAGGTAGGAGATTGTATTGGCCAAGGCAGCACCCTTGTTGCCCAGACCAAGCTTGTATACCAGCAGCCAGCACACCAAGATGTGGTTCAGTGCTGTGACGCCCGAGCTCAGCATCACCGGAAGGACCATGTTCTGCGTCTGCAGGAATCGAACATGGCACTGCAACGGACCATAGACAAACAACGACGGAATCAACCATCGGATGTAGCTCCCTGCTTCCATGGCAATCTCAGGGTCCTGTCCAAACAACAGAAGGATCTGACCGGTGTATCCCCAAATTACGGCAACCACGGCGCTCACCGGAGTGAGCACAACGATTGCCCTCTGCTTGTAGATGCCAAGAAGATGGTGCTGCTTTGCTCCAAAGGCTTGCCCACACAGCGTGTCCAAGCTGCTCGACATGCCGGACTGAAATTCAATGCAAGCATTCAAGTTGATGATGATGTCCAGGAGGTCCAACTAAATTGGTGCTTCGATCAATGGAAAACGAAGAAAATTGTCATACCAACAAGCTGAAGCCAGTTACACCTGCGAAGGAGGTTGCGATGGAGGCACTCGAGAGAGCGAGTTCGCCAAGATGACCCACAAACATGACGGATATCATTTGGACCACATCCTGTAGGAGGCTTCCGACGATGAGAGGCCCGGCAAGGTACAACTGCTTCTTCACCTCAATAACTACCAGGCTCTCCTCTCCTGTCTTGTCAACAAGGGGCTCCTCCATGCTTGAAAGTTGAAACTAAGGTACCTAGGTGCTGATTTACCGGTGAAATGAAGGGATATTTAACATGTACTATGTTTGAGCATGATTGGGATGATTCAGAGAACAGCAGTCAAGTGGACTAAAAGAATCTCTATTTGAGACAAAAGGAGGCAGCCAAGTAAGTGGGCTAAAAGAATCTCTATGAGAGACAAAGGAGGCAGCCATGTTCAAACGACTGATGGAATAACTTTACTATCCGACAAACTATAGTGAGGTGGACAATTAACAATACATGCTAGAGCAGAACAATAGATCCTCTTCTTGCTAAATTTAAGGGCACGTAGATGGGCATTATTAATCAGCATGATGAAAGTTAGAAGCACATATGCCACGTTAATGAAACCTTTTGCCCACTTGTTGTCACTGTCACACCTTTTGAACACATCAATAATGATAGCTATCTACGAAATTCGTTCTTATTTCACTACCAGAATTTAGGCAGTTGCCGACGGGCATATCTATGCCGACGGCCCCCGTCGGCATATATGGGCTTACCCCGACGGCACAACTATAGCCGTCGGCGTAGAAAGGCCGTCGGCGTATAACCATCTATGTCGACGGGGGCCGTCGGCATAGATAAGCCGTCGGCGTTTCTCCGAATATACCGACGCGGGACGTTGGCATAGAGCAGGCCGTCGGCATATCACGTGGCCCGTCTACCCGTGCGACGATGGCAGTTTGACGGCGTCAGGCTACGCCGACGGGCTAACGGTGGTCGTCGGCATAGCTACGCCGACGTCATCGATCCGCCGCGCCGCCACGTCATCGATCCGCGTCGTTCACCGGTCCCGTGGGGTGGCATTTCTATGCTGACGGCTAGGCCGTCGGCATAGGCCTGGCCCACGTTTTTGCCACGTCATTGATCCCCGCCCTACGCCATGTCATCGATCCAGGGCTCTACCGTTCCGTGGCGGTAGCTATGCCGACGGCTAGGCCGTAGGCATAGATTTCTAATAATATTTTTATATTTTTTGTATTTTCTCTTATTATTTTTTATTTTTTTCCAATACTAATTCCATTAACTTAAATGTACAGAAAACATATATCGATTGCCCCCCACACGGGCCTTCTTCCGTCGTGTCACGGAGAGGTTAGACGGGACGGGCCGGGTACCTGTGGGGGGTAGCAATGCCGCCAGGTGTTGCGGTGGGCCCTCCTACGGTTGTGGAAACATTGGCAGGCGCAGGCACGCGACTCTGGGGTGTGCCCCCTCCCCCCTCACGGGCGTCGATGCCGCCGTGCCCCGGGGGGGGGGGGGAACGGCCACGTCGGGCCGACGCAGAGGGAATCTTGGGGTGGGTTGTGCCGGGACTGTGTTGGGGGTGTACCTATGGCTGGGCTATGACAACAAGGTGAAAAGGTCCACCGGTCAAACTACGTCCAGCGAAAGTCAAAGGTATAGACCCGGCGGTCGTCTGTGTCAGGGTTAGACGGGACGGGGTACCTGGAGGGTAGCAATGCCGCCAGGTGTTGCGGTGGCCCTCCTACGGTTATATAAGCATGGTGGCAGGCGTAGGCACCCGACACGCGGCTTGTATGAGGTCCCGGTGCGACGCTCCGGTGGCATTGCTACCCCCCTAGGGCCCCCGTCCCGCCAAACCCTGTAGCGTTTGACCATGGGATCTACCCCTTTGACTTTGCATGGACAGGCTTTGAGCAGTAGACGTATCCACCCAGTTGTCTAAGGTCAGCCCAGATGTTGCACCAAAGTGTTCCTATGGGCTGACCTATCGCAACCAGGTGGAAGAGTCCACCGGTCAAAGCCCGTCCGACGAAAGTCAAAGGGCTAGATCTACTGGTCAACTGGGATTCGGGGTGGCCTTCGGGGTATAGCTATGCCACCGAAACATCGCACGGGTCCCGATGCATGTGTGAAAGTGTTCTGGCATGTGTAGACGCCCGTCTTGGGGCTCCGTGGTGTGGCCCCCCTCCACGGAAGGCAGAGCAGCCGTCACTTAGAGGGGGGATGGTGCGGGTGCGGTGGAACCGGAGGGAATCTAGTGTTGGGTTGGGTCCAGACCGTGTTCGGGAATGTTCCTATGGGCTGACTTATCGCAACC
>NC_057812.1:733363933-733364485 GCF_018294505.1 Triticum aestivum
TGCATGTGTGAAAGTGTTCTGGCATGTGTAGACGCCCGTCTTGGGGCTCTGTGGCGTGGCCCCCCTCCACGGAAGGCAGAGCAGCCGTCACTTAGAGGGGGGGATGGTGCGGGTGCGGTGGAACCGGAGGGAATCTAGTGTTGGGTTGGGTCCAAACCGTGTTCGGGGATGTTGCTATGGGCTGACCTATCACAACCAGGTGGAAGAGTCCACCGGTCAAAGCCCGTCCGGCGAAAGTCAAAGGGCTAGATCTACCAGTCAACTTGGATTCGGGGTGGCCTTCAGGGTGTAGCTATGCCACCGAAACATCGCATGGGTCGCGATGCATGTGTGAAAGTGTTCTGGCATGCGTAGACACCCGTCTTGGGGCTCCATGGTGTGGCCCCCCTCCGCGGAAGGTAGAGCAGCCGTCAGTTAGAGGGGGGATGGTGCGGGTGCGGTGGAACCGGAGGGAATCTAGTGTTGGGTTGGGTCCAGACCGTGTTCGGGGATGTTCCTATGGGCTGACCTATCGCAACCAGGTGGAAGAGTCCACCGGTCAAAGCCCGTCCG
>NC_057812.1:733366254-733366842 GCF_018294505.1 Triticum aestivum
TGTTGGGTTGGGTCCAGACCGTGTTCGGGAATGTTCCTATGGGCTGACCTATCGCAACCAGGTGGAAGAGTCCACCGGTCAAAGCCCGTCCGGCGAAAGTCAAAGGGCTAGTTCTACTGGTCAACTGGGATTCGCGGTGGCCTTCGGGGTGTAGCTATGCCACCGAAACATCGCACGGGTCCCGATGCATGTGTGAAAGTGTTCTGGCATGCGTAGACGCCCGTCTTGGGGCTCCGTGGTGTGGCCTCCCTCCACGGAAGGCAGAGCAGCCGTCACTTAGAGGGGGGGATGGTGCGGGTGCGATGGAACAGGAGGGAATCTAGTGTTGGGTTGTGTCCAAACCGTGTTCGGGGATGTTGCTATGGGCTGACCTATCAGAACCAGGTGGAAGAGTCCACCGGTCAAAGCCCGTCCGGCGAAAGTCAAAGGGCTAGATCTACTGGTCAACTTGGATTCCGGGTGGCCTTCAGGGTGTAGCTATGCCACCGAAACATCGCATGGGTCTAGATGCATGTGTGAAAGTGTTCTAGCATGCGTAGACACCTGTCTTGGGGCCCCGTGGTGTGGCCCCCCTCCACGGAAGGTAGA
>NC_057812.1:733367744-733368296 GCF_018294505.1 Triticum aestivum
TGCATGTGTGAAAGTGTTCTGGCATGTGTAGACGCCCGTCTTGGGGCTCTGTGGCGTGGCCCCCCTCCACGGAAGGCAGAGCAGCCGTCACTTAGAGGGGGGGATGGTGCGGGTGCGGTGGAACCGGAGGGAATCTAGTGTTGGGTTGGGTCCAAACCGTGTTCGGGGATGTTGCTATGGGCTGACCTATCACAACCAGGTGGAAGAGTCCACCGGTCAAAGCCCGTCCGGCGAAAGTCAAAGGGCTAGATCTACCAGTCAACTTGGATTCGGGGTGGCCTTCAGGGTGTAGCTATGCCACCGAAACATCGCATGGGTCGCGATGCATGTGTGAAAGTGTTCTGGCATGCGTAGACACCCGTCTTGGGGCTCCATGGTGTGGCCCCCCTCCGCGGAAGGTAGAGCAGCCGTCAGTTAGAGGGGGGATGGTGCGGGTGCGGTGGAACCGGAGGGAATCTAGTGTTGGGTTGGGTCCAGACCGTGTTCGGGGATGTTCCTATGGGCTGACCTATCGCAACCAGGTGGAAGAGTCCACCGGTCAAAGCCCGTCCG
>NC_057812.1:733369115-733370036 GCF_018294505.1 Triticum aestivum
GGGTTGGGTCCAAACCATGTTCGGGGATGTTGCTATGGGCTGACCTTTCGCAACCAGGTGGGAGAGTCCACCGGTCAAAGCCCGTCCGACGAAAGTCAAAGGGCTAGATCTACTGGTCAACTGGGATTCGGGGTGGCCTTCGGGGTGTAGCTATGCCACCGAAACATCGCACGGGTCCCGATGCATGTGTGAAAGTGTTCTGGCATGCGTAGACGCCCGTCTTGGGGCTCCGTGGTGTGGCCCCCCTCCACGGAAGGCAGAGTAGCCGTCACTTAGAGGGGGGGATGGTGCGGGTGCGATGGAACCTGATGGTGTGGTGGCATGTCCGAAGAGGCGGGACGCGTGTCCGGGGTGTGCCCCCCTCACGGACGGCGCCGCCGCCGGCGACCCCACGCGTCTGTTTCCCCCCTCCAGGTGCGGGGTACCGGGTCCCATACAGATGGTAAACTAAGAATCTAAAAATGTAATAATTGAATTAGTGAACTATTTAAACAGGTCTAATTGCTTTTCCCTCGGCGAGGTGGGACTTTTTTTTTGAAAAGTAGTTGCCATCTATGCCTACGGCATAGCCGTCGGCATAGGCCTCCTATATATGCCGACGGCCTGGCCGTCGGCATAGAGCCACCCTTATCCACTCGATGGCCCTCTCACTGTCAGGTGGGACCACTCCTATGCCGACGGACTGGCCGTCGGCATAGGGCCACCTTATCCTCGACCCGGCCCTCCTCCTCCACTCGTTTCTCTCCTCGATCCAACTCCCTCTCCTCGACAGCCAACCGCCGCCGCCACCCTCTCCGCGCCGTCGACGCCCCCCTAGCCGCTTGCCCCGCCACCGGCCGCCGCCATCTCCACCCCCCTCCATCAGACGCCCTTTCCTCCGCCCCCTCCTCCGTGTTGCTCCGCCCCCTCCTCCGCCTCGTT
>NC_057812.1:733370046-733370598 GCF_018294505.1 Triticum aestivum
TGCATGTGTGAAAGTGTTCTGGCATGTGTAGACGCCCGTCTTGGGGCTCTGTGGCGTGGCCCCCCTCCACGGAAGGCAGAGCAGCCGTCACTTAGAGGGGGGGATGGTGCGGGTGCGGTGGAACCGGAGGGAATCTAGTGTTGGGTTGGGTCCAAACCGTGTTCGGGGATGTTGCTATGGGCTGACCTATCACAACCAGGTGGAAGAGTCCACCGGTCAAAGCCCGTCCGGCGAAAGTCAAAGGGCTAGATCTACCAGTCAACTTGGATTCGGGGTGGCCTTCAGGGTGTAGCTATGCCACCGAAACATCGCATGGGTCGCGATGCATGTGTGAAAGTGTTCTGGCATGCGTAGACACCCGTCTTGGGGCTCCATGGTGTGGCCCCCCTCCGCGGAAGGTAGAGCAGCCGTCAGTTAGAGGGGGGATGGTGCGGGTGCGGTGGAACCGGAGGGAATCTAGTGTTGGGTTGGGTCCAGACCGTGTTCGGGGATGTTCCTATGGGCTGACCTATCGCAACCAGGTGGAAGAGTCCACCGGTCAAAGCCCGTCCG
>NC_057812.1:733370608-733370997 GCF_018294505.1 Triticum aestivum
TATGGGCTGACCTATCGCAACCAGGTGGAAGAGTCCACCGGTCAAAGCCCGTCAGACGAAAGTCAAAGGGCTAGATCTACTGGTCAACTGGGATTCGGGGTGGCCTTCGGGGTATAGCTATGCCACCAAAACATCACACGGGTCCCGATGCATGGGTGAAAGTGTTCTGGCATGTGTAGACGCCCGTCTTGGGGCTCCGTGGTGTGGCCCCCCTCCACGGAAGGCAGAGCAGCCGTCACTTAGAGGGGGGGATGGTGCGGGTGCGGTGGAACCGGAGGGAATCTAGTGTTGGGTTGGGTCCAAACCGTGTTCGGGGATGTTGCTATGGGCTGACCTATCACAACCAGGTGGAAGAGTCCACCGGTCAAAGCCCGTCCGGCGAAAGTCAA
>NC_057812.1:733971166-734141760 GCF_018294505.1 Triticum aestivum
TTGGTATGTCAGAGCTGCAAATGTGTTGATCATGGAGGCTTTTGTTGCCAAAGATGGGGTCAAACTTACATGTGATCTTGGCATCAGAAACATCATTTTTGATATGGATGCCACTGAACTTGTCAAGCCGTGGAGGGCGAGGATGGATGGAACATCAGAGCTAGCATCAATTCTTCACGACATTGAAGAGCTTAGCAACAATCTAGCTTCTTTCCAGTTGAATTTTGTTGGGCGTGAAGCTAATATTGGGGCACATCTTTGTGCTAAGCTGGCATCTGTTAGTAGGCACAGATGTTTATGGATCAGTTATGTTCCTAGTTTTTTAGTTGATTTTCTACATAAATATTGCTATTTAATTAATGAAGCTCTTGATTCGAAAAAAAACCAGGATGCTGCTGCCTACGGTCCAGGCGACCGAACGGGACACCTAGCAAGCTAAATTTTTTTGCCTGAGCAATCCAAGGTAAGCCAGGTCTAAAACTTTAAGGATTCCATTGAAATAAGTGTTAGACAGTTTTTAGGAGAGCTCCAGGCGAGGCGTCTCGCGGTTTGGACATGATCCAAACTGCACAGTAGTAGTACTACATGTAGCAGTAGATGGCACGTTAGTCTGCTAGAGTGGGTGTTGGATGCGCATTTGCGCATTGCGCAGGACAAGGCATGATGGACAACACGGGATCTAATCTAATCTAGCGATGGATGGAAGTGTGATAACCCGCAAGTATAGGGGATCACAACAGTTTTCGAGGGTAGAGTATTCAACCCAAATTTATTGATTCGATACAAGGGGAGCCAAAGAATATTCTCAAGTATTAGTATATGAGTTGTCAATTCAACCACACCTGGAAACTTAATATCTGCAGCAAAGTATTTAGTAGCAAAGTAATATGATAGTAGTGGTAACGATAACAAACGTAATGGTAGAAAAAGTAATATTTTTGGGTTTTGTAGTGATTGTAACAATAGCAACGGAAAATTAACTAAGCGAAGAACAATATATGGAAAGCTCGTAGGCAATGGATCGGTGATAGAGAATTATGTCGGATGCGGTTCATCATGTAACAGTCATAACATAGGGTGACACAGAACTAGCTCCACTTCACCAATGTAATGTAGGCATGTATTCCGAATATAGTCATACATGCTTATGGAAAAGAACTTGCATGACATCTTTTGTCCTACCCTCCCGTGGCAGCGGGGTCCTATTGGAAACTAAAGGATATTAAGGCCTCCTTTTAATAGAGTACCGGACCAAAGCATTAACACATAGTGAATACATGAACTCCTCAAACTACGGTCATCACCGGTAAGTATCCTGATTATTGTCACTTCGGGGTTAACGGATCATAACACATAATAGGTGACTATAGACTTGCAAGATAGGATCAAGAACTCTCATATATTGATGAAAACATAATAGATTCAGATCTGAAATCATGGCACTTGGGCCCTAGTGACAAGCATTAAGCATGGCAAAGTCATAGCAACATCAATCTCAGAACATAGTGGATACTAGGGATCAAATCCTAACAAAACTAACTCGATTACATGATAAATCTCATCCAACCCATCACCGTCCAGCAAGCCTATGATGGAATTACTCACGCACGACGGTGAGCATCATGAAATTGGTGATGGAGGATGGTTGATGATGACGATGGCGACAAATTCCCCTCTCCGAAGCCCCGAACGGACTCTAGATCAGCCCTCCCGAGAGAGTTTAGGGCTTGGCGGCGGCTTCGTATCGTAAAATGCGATGAATCCATCTCCTTGGTTTTTTTCTCCCCTAAAGTGAATATATGGAGTCAAGGTTGAGGTCGGTGGAGCGTCAAGGGGCCCACGAGGCAGGGGGCGCGCCCAAGGGGTAGGGCGCGCCCCCCACCCTCGTGGACAAGTGGAGGCCCCCCTAAAGTGGATCTTCCTTCCAGTATTTATTATATATTCCAAAATAATTCTCCATTGATTTTCAGGTCATTCCGAGAACTTTTATTTCTGCACAAAAATAACACCATGGCAATTCTGCTGAAAACAGCGTCAGTCCGGGTTAGTTCCATTCAAATTATGCAAGTTAGAGTCCAAAACAAGGACAAAAGTGTTTGGAAAAGTAGATACGACGGAGACGTATCAACTCCCCCAAGCTTAAACCTTTGCTTGTCCTCAAGCAATTTAGTTGATAAACTGAAAGTGATAAAGAAAAACTTTTACAAACTCTGTTTGCTCTTGTTGTTGTAAATATGTAAAGCCAAGATTCAAGTTTTCAGCAAAGATTATGAACTAACCATATTCACAATAACGTTTAGGTCTCATGTTTACTCCTATCAATGACATAATCAACTAGCGAGCAATAATAATAAATCTCGGATGATAACACTTTCTCAAAACAATCATGATATGATATAACAAGATGGTATCTCGCTAGCCCTTTCTGAGACCGCAAAACATAAATGCAGAGCACCTTTAAAGATCAAGGACTGACTAGACATTGTAATTCATGGTAAAAGAGATCCAGTCAAGTCATACTCAATGTAAACTAACAATAATGGATGGAAATGATAGTGGTGCTCTCCAACTGGTGCTTTTTAATAAGAGGATGATGACTCAACATAAAAGTAAATAGATAGGCCCTTCGCAGAGGGAAGCAGGGATTTGTAGAGGTGCTAGAGCTCGGTTTTGAAATAGATATGAATAATAATTTGAGCGATATACTTTCATTGTCAACATAACAACTGAGAGATGGCGATATCTTCCATGCTACACACATTATAGGCGGTTCCCAAACAGAATGGTAAAGTTTATACTCCCCCTCCACCAACAAGCATCAATCCATGGCTTGCTCGAAACAACGAGTGCCTCCAACTAACAACAGTCCCGGGAGAGTTTTGTTTGCAATTATTTTGATTTTTTTTGAAAATGGGGACAACCCCGTGATACGTCTCCAACGTATCTATAATTTTTGATTGCTCCATGCTACTTTATCTACTGTTTTGGACTATATTGGGCTTTATTTTCCACTTTTATATTATTTTTGGGACTAACCTATTAACCGGAGGCCCAGCCTAGAATTGTTGTTTTTGCCTATTTCAGTATTTCGAGGAAACAGAATATCAAACGGAGTCCAAACGGAATGAAACCTTCGGGAACGTGATCTTCTCACCGAACATGATCTAGGAGACTTGGACCCTAGTCCAAGAAGTTTCCGGGGAGGTCACGAGGGTGGAGGGCGTGCCCCCCTGGGCGAGCCCCCCTGCCTCGTGGGCCCCTCGGAGCTCCACCGACGTGCTCCTTCCTCCTATATATACCTACGTACCCCCATTAGACCAAAGATGGATCCAAAAACCTAATTCCACCGCCGCAACTTCCTGTATCCACGAGATCCCATCTTGAGACCCGTTCCGGCACCCTGCCGGAGGGGGCAATCCTTCTCCGGTGGCCATCTTCATCATCCTGGTGCTCTCCATGACAAGGAGGGAGTAGTTCTCCCTCAGGGCTGAGGGTATGTACCAGTAGCTATGTGTTTGATCTCTCTCTCTCTCGTGTTCTTGAGATGATACGATCTTGATGTATCGCGAGCTTTGCTATTATATTTGGATCCTATGATGTTTCTTCCCCCCTCTTCTCTCTTGTAATGAATCGAGTTTCCCCTTTGAAGTAATCTTATCGGATTGAGTCTTTAAAGACTTGAGAACACTTGATGTATGTCTTGCCGTGGATATCTGTGGTGACAATGGGATACCACATGCCACTTGATGTACGTTTTGGTGACCAACTTGCGGGTTTCGTGACATTGGGAACCTATGCATAGGGGTTGGCACACGTTTTCGTCTGATGAAACTTTGGGGCACTCTTTGAGGTTCTTTGTGTCGGTTGAATAGATGAATTGAGATTGTGTGATGCATATCGTATAATCATGCCCATGGATACTTGAGGTGACATTGAAGTATCTAGGTGACATTAGGGTTTTGGTTGATTTGTATCTTAAGGTGTTATTCTAGTACGAACTCTAGGGCTGTTTGTGACACTTATAGGAATAGCCCAACGGATTGATTGGAAAAAATAACTTTGAGGTGGTTTCGTACCCTACCATAATCTCTTCGTTCGTTCTCTGCTATTAGTGACTTTGAAGTGACTCTTTGTTGCATGTTGAGGGATAATTTTATGATCCAATTATGTTAGTATTGTTGAGAGGACTTACACTAGTGAAAGTATGAACCCTAGGCCTTATTTCCTATCATTGCAATACCGTTTACGCTCACTTTTATCATTAGTTACCTTGCTGTTTTTATATTTTCAGATTACAAATACCTTTATCTACCATCCATATTGCACTTGTATCACCATCTCTTCGCCGAACTAGTGCACCTATACAATTTACCATTGTATTGGGTGTGTTGGGGACACAAGAGACTCTTTGTTATTTGGTTGCAGGGTTGCTTGAGAGAGACCATCTTCATCCTACGCCTCCTACGGATTGATAAACCTTAGGTCATCCACTTGAGGGAAATTTGCTACTGTCCTACAAACCTCTGCACTTGGAGGCCCAACAACGTCTACAAGAAGAAGGTTGTGTAGTAGACATCAAGCTCTTTTCTGGCACCGTTGCCGGGGAGGTGAGTGCTTGAAGGTATATATTTAGATCTTTCAATCGAGTCTTTTAGTTTCTTGTTTTATCACTAGTTTAGTTTATAAAAGAAAATTACAAAAAAATGGAATTGAGTTTGTCTCATACGCTTCACCTTTTTAATATCTTTCGTGAGTATGATGGAAAGGATAATTGTGCTCAAGTGCTAGAAGAAGAAATCTACAAAATGTTTGGTACTAAATCTTTGAATGATGAGCATGATTGCAATGTTGTTAGTACGAATTCTTTGAATATCCATGATGCTAATGATGATTGCACTAGTTATGATGAAAATACCTCCTATAAACATGTCAATTTTTGTGGAGTAGATTGGGTTTGCAAGTACACACCGAATAGGGAAGATAGATATTGTAAGAGGCATAAGTACTTAGAAACTAAATTGTTGCAAGAAAGTCTAGATGAATGTGCTGAAAGATTCAATATTTTTCGTGCCCCTTGTGAACTTTGCAATGAACATGGTCATTTAAAGCTCCAATGCTATTTGTTTCATGATCAAGTCGTGTCCAAACATTGTGATAATTTGATTACCCTTGAGCATCATAAAGAGCTTAGCCTTCTTTTGGGTTATGAAGAAATGAAACGTATAACTGAGGGTATTCCAAAGTTTAATCTTGATAGAGTTCTTGATTTTGATCTAGAGAATATTTATATGTATTGTGCGGTGAATTGCATTGAAAATCCTTATATTGCTAACTACATAAAGAAAAGGAAACAAATATAAGATGAAGAGAATACTAATGAAAGGGAAGAGACTTCCCAATATCCTCCTATTATCTCTTATGATGAATCAGGCAACGAGGAGGAGCCTCCTATTCAACCAATCTCATTAATAAGGAGCTCCAAAAAGAGGATTGAACCCACACATGACGTGGTAAAGAAGAAGAAAAGAAAAAGGAAGAGAGGTAAAAAGGTATCTCTCCCAAATAAAGTTGCTCCTATTATTACTGTGCCTCATGAAAATGAAGATGATACACTTGATGATGATCTCGTTATGCCTATTGCTTGTTGTGATGATTATGATTGGGAAGATAATGATACTTCTTATGATCTTGAAAATCTTTTTGGCACATGCTTGGAAGAATATAATAATTGCTATACTATTGGTGCTATCCATGCTATTAATGATGAGAGTGATTATGATTATGATACGAAAAGGCCCAAGCTTGGGGAAGCTATGTTTGATGAGGATGACATATTTGAGAATATATTTGCTGCAATTAATGTCTGTCCCAAGCTTGGGGATTCTATGTTTAATAATGATGATATTTTTAGCCTTCCATGTTTTGATATGCAAAGTGATTATGATGAGAACAAAGTTGCTACTTATGATGATTATTGTGATGAAACTTATGCTATAAAAAGTAGTGATGATTATATTTATAAAACTTGTCATGATTATGATTACCCCTTCTCTGAACATTACTCTTTTAATATGGAAACAATTTATAGTATTCGACTTTCCTATGATACTCCCACTATTCCGAATGAGAAGAATTTTGCCTATGTGGAGAGTAATAAATTTTCTATGCTTGTAGATCATGAAAAGAATGCTTTAGGTGCTGGTTATATTGTTGAATTCATTCATGATGCTACTGAAAATTATTATGAGGGAGGAACATATGCTTGTAGGAATTGCAATAATATCAAGTTTCCTCTCCATGTGCTTAAAATTTTGAAGTTATGCTTGTTTTACCTTCCTATGCAAGTTGATTCTTGTCCCCACAAGTTTTTTCTCACAAAATACCTATGAATAGGAAGTGGGTTAGAGTTAAATGTGCTAGTCAAATTCTTCATGATGCTCTCTTTATGTTACAATTCTTATCTTTTATGTGAGCATCATTGAAATCATCATGCCTAGCTAGGGGCGTTAAACAATAGCGCTTGTTGGGAGGCAACCCAATTTTATTTTTGTTCCTTGACTTTTGTTACTGTTTAGTAATAAATAATCCATCTAGATTCTGTTTAGATGTGGTTTTATCTTTTAATTAGTGTTTGTGCCAAGTTAAACCTATTAGATCTTCTTGGAAGATAGTTATTTGATCTTGCTGTAATTTCCAGAATCTTTGTGCTCAGTGCCCGAATTTTCAAAAATCACCAGAACGTGATAAAATAGTGATTCCAATTGCTGCTGATCAATAAACAAATTGCCCAGGTCTTCTAATTTTGGTAGAATTTTTTGGGTTCTAGAAGTTTGCGTTAGTAACAGATTACTACAGACTGTTCTGTTTTTGACAGATTCTGTTTTGCGTGTGTTGTTTGCTTATTTTGATGAATCTATGGCTAGTAAAATAGTTTACAAACCATAGAGAAGTTGAAATACAGTAGGTTTAACGCCAATACAAATAAAGAACAAGTTCACTACAGTACCTTAAAGTAGTCTTTTGTTTTCTTTCTCTAACGGAGCTCACGAGATTTCTATTGAGTTTTGTGTTGTGAAGTTTTCAAGTTTTGGGTGAATTCTTTTGATGGATTATGGAACAAGGAGTGGCAAGAGCCTAAGCTTGGGGATGCCCATGGCACCCCCAATATAATCCAAGGACACCAAAAAGTCAAAGCTTGGGGATGCCCCGGAAGGCATCCCCTCTTTCGTCCACTTCCATCGGTAATTTACTTGGAGCTATATTTTTATTCACCACATGATATGTGTTTTGCTTGGAGCGTCTTGTATTATTTGTGTCTTTGCTTTTTAGTCTACCACAATCATCCTTTCTGTACACACCTTTTGAGAGAGCCATGTATGGAATGAAATTTGTTAGAATACTCTATGTGCTTCACTTATATCTTTTGAGCTTAATAGTTTACTCTATGTGCTTCACTTATATCTTTTTGAGCGTGATAATTTTTGCTCTAGTGCTTCACTTAGATCTTTTAGAGCACGGTGGTGGTTTGTTTTAAAGAAACTTGATCTCTCATGCTTCACTTAGATTATTTTGAGAGTCGTTAATAGCATGGTAATTTGCTTAATGTTAATATACTTGGTATTCAAGATATGTGAAACTTTCTTTTTAGTGGGTTGAATACTAAGATAAGTTTGATGCTTGATCATTGTTTTGAGATATGGAGGTGATAATATCATAGTCGTGCTAGTTGAGTAGTTGTGAATTTGAGAAATACTTGTGTTGAAGTTAGCAAGTCCCGTAGCATGCACGTATGGTTAAAGTTGTGTAACAAATTTGAAGCATGAAGTGTACCTGGCTTGTGCATCCTTATGAGTGGCGGTCGGGGACGAGCGATGGTCTTTTCCTACCAATCTATCCCCCTAGGAGCATGCTCGTAGTACTTGATTTTTGATGACTTCTAAATTTTTGCAATAAGTATATGAGTTCTTTTGACTAATGTTGAGTCCATGGATTATACGCACTTTTACCTTTCCGCCATTTGCTAGCCTCTTCGGTACCGTGCATTGCCCTTTCTCACATTGGGAGTTGGTGCAAACTTCGCCGGTGCATCCAAACTCCGTGATATGATACGCTCTTTCACACATAAACCTCCCTATATCTTCCTCAAAACAGCCACCATACCTACCTATCATGGCATTTCCATAGCCATTCCGAGATATATTGCCATGCAACTTCCACCATCATCATCATCATGACATGCTTTACTTTTGTCATATTGCCATTGCATGATCTTGTAGTTGACATCGTATTTGTGGCAAAGCCACCATGCATTATTTTTCATACATGTCACTCTTGATTCATTGCACCATTCCGGTACACTGCCGGAGGCATTCATATAGAGTCATATCTTGTTCTAGTATCGAGTTGTAATCATTATGTTGTAATCAATAGAAGTGTGATGATCATCATTATTAGAGCATTGCCCAATCAAAAAAAAGAGAAAGGCCAAAAAGAAAAAAAGAAAGGCCCCCCAAAAAGAGAAAATAAAAAGGGCAATGCTACTATCTCTTTTTCCACACTTGTGCTTCAAAGTAGCACCTTGTTCTTCATGTAGTGAGTCTCATATATTGTGCTTCAAAGTAGCACCATGATTTTCATATAGTGAGTCTCATAAGTTGTCTTTTTCATACTAGTGGGAATTTTTCATTATAGAACTTGGCTTGTATATTCCAACGATGGGCTTCCTCAAAATGCCCTAGGTCTTCATGAGCAAGCAAGTTGGATGCACACCCACTAGTTTTCTTTTGTTGATCATTCTTAGCTCTAGTGCATCCGTTGCATGGCAATCCCTACTCCTTGCATTAACATCAATTGATGGGCATCTCCATAGCTCATTGATTAGCCTCGTTGATGTGAGACTTTCTCCTTTTTTGTCTTCTCCACACAATCCCCATCATCATATTCTATACCACCCATAGTGCTATGTCCATGGCTCGCGCTCATGTATTGCGTGAATGTTGAAAAAGTTTGAGATTATTTGAGTATGAAACAATTGCTTGGCTTGTCATCGGGGGTATAGAAGTTGGGAACATCTTTGTGTGACGAAAATGAAGCATAGCCTAACTATATGATTTTGTAGGGATGAACTTCCTTTGGCCATGTTATTTTGAGATGACATAATTGTTTGATTAGTATGCTTGAAGTATTATCATTTTTATGTCAATATGAACTTTTGTCTTGAACCTTTTGGATCTGGATATTCATACCATGATTAAGAAGATTTACATTGAAATTATGCCAAAGTATCACTCTGCATCAAAAATTCTCTTTTTATCATTTACCTACTCGAGGACGAGCAGGAATTAAGCTTGGGGATGCCTGATACGTCTCCAACGTATCTATAATTTTTGATTGCTCCATGCTACTTTATCTACTGTTTTGGACTATATTGGGCTTTATTGTCCACTTTTATATTATTTTTGGGACTAACCTATTAACCGGAGGCCCAGCCCAGAATTGCTGTTTTTTTGCCTATTTCAGTATTTCGAGGAAACAGAATATCAAACGGAGTCCAAACGGAATGAAACCTTCGGGAACGTGATCTTCTCACCGAACATGATCCAGGAGACTTGGACCCTACTCCAAGAAGTTTCTGGGGAGGTCACGAGGGTGGAGGGCGCCCCCCCTGGCGCGCCCCCTGCCTCGTGGGCCCCTCAGAGCTCCACCGACGCGCTCCTTCCTCCTATATATACCTATGTACCCCCATTAGACCAAAGATGGATCCAAAAACCTAATTCCACCGCCGCAACTTCCTGTATCCATGAGATCCCATCTTGAGACCCGTTCTGGCACCCTGCCGAAGGGGGCAATCCTTCTCCGGTGGCCATCTTCATCATCCCGGTGCTCTCCATGATGAGGAGGGAGTAGTTCTCCCTCGGGGCTGAGGGTATGTACCAGTAGCTATGTGTTTGATCTCTCTCTTTCTCTCTCTCGTGTTCTTGAGATGATACGATCTTGATGTATCGCGAGCTTTGCTATTATATTTGGATCCTATGATGTTTCTTCCCCCCTCTGCTCTCTTGTAATGAATCGAGTTTCCCCTTTGAAGTAATCTTATCGGATTGAGTTTTTAAAGACTTGAGAACACTTGATGTATGTCTTGCCGTGGATATCTGTGGTGACAATGGGATACCACATGCCACTTGATGTACGTTTTGGTGACCAACTTGCGGGTTTCGTGACATTGGGAACCTATGCATAGGGGTTGGCACACGTTTTCGTCGTGATGAAACTTTGGGGCACTCTTTGAGGTTCTTTGTGTTGGTTGAATAGATGAATTGAGATTGTGTGATGCATATCGTATAATCATGCCCACGGATACTTGAGGTGACATTGAAGTATCTAGGTGACATTAGGGTTTTGGTTGATTTTTATCTTAAGGTGTTATTCTAGTACGAACTCTAGGGTTGTTTGTGACACTTATAAGAATAGCCCAACGGATTGATTGGAAAAAATAACTTTGAGGTGGTTTCGTACCCTACCAGAATCTCTTCGTTCGTTCTCTGCTATTAGTGACTTTGGAGTGACTCTTTGTTGCATGTTGAGGGATAATTTTATGATCCAATTATGTTAGTATTGTTGAGAGGACTTACACTAGTGAAAGTATGAACCCTAGGCCTTATTTCCTATCATTGCAATACCGTTTACGCTCACTTTTATCATTAGTTACCTTGCTGTTTTTATATTTTCAGATTACAAATACCTTTATCTACCATCCATATTGCACTTGTATCACCATCTCTTCGCCGAACTAGTGCACCTATACAATTTACCATTGTATTGGGTGTGTTGGGGACACAAGAGACTCTTTGTTATTTGGTTGCAGGGTTGTTTGAGAGAGACCATCTTCATCCTACGCCTCCTACGGATTGATAAACCTTAGGTCATCCACTTGAGGGAAATTTGCTACTGTCCTACAAACCTCTGCACTTGGAGGCCCAACAACGTCTACAAGAAGAAGGTTGTGTAGTAGACATCACCCCGGCCTCTGCATCGGAAAGATGCATGCGGCAATTATTTTGATTTGATTTGCATAAAACATGGGACTGGGCATCCCGGTGACCAGCCATTTTCTCGTGAGTGAGGAGCGGAGTCCACTCCTCTTGAGAATAACCTGCCTAACATGGAAGATATGGATAGCCCTAGTTGATACATGAGCTATTCGAGCATACAAAACAGAATGTTTATTTGAAGGTTTAGAGTTTGGCACATACAAATTTACTTGGAATGACAGGTAGATACCGTATATAGGTAGGTATGGTGGACTCATATGGAACAACTTTGGGGTTTATGGAATTGGATGCACAAGCAGTATTCCCTCTTAGTACAAGCGAAGGCTAGCAAAAGACTGGGAAGCGACCAGCTAGAGAGCGACAATAGTCATGAACATGCATTAAAATTAATCAACACCGAATGCAAGCATGAGTAGGATATAATGCACCATGAACATAAATATCGTAGAGGCTATGTTAATTTTGTTTCAACTACATGCGTGAACATGTGCCAAGTCAAGCCACTCGAATCGTTCAAAAGAGGATACCACCCTATCATACCACATCACAGCCATTTTAATAGCATGTTGGCACGCAAGGTAAACCATTATAAGCTCCTAGCTAATTAAGCATGACATAAGCAACTATAATCTCTAATTGTCATTGCAAACATGTTTATTCATAATAGGCTGAATCAGGAACGATGAACTAATCATATTTACAAAAACAAGAGAGGTCGAGTTCATACCATCTTTTCTCATCTCAATGAGTTCATCATATAATCATCATTATTGCCTTTCACTTGCACGACCGAATAGTGTGGATAATAATAATAGTGCACGTGCATTGGACTAAGCTGGAATCTGCAAGCATTCAATTCAAGAGAGAAGACAAGGTAATATGGGCTCTTCGTCAGATCAACGATAATGCATATGAGAGCCACTTTAACATTTTCATTATGGTCTTCTCCTAAGAAAAAAATAAAACTATTTACACGGGAAAGCTCCCAACAAGCAAAAGAAGAACGAGAAATATTTTTGGGTTTTCTTTTTAGTTACTACTACAAACATGGAAAGTAAACTAGTTAAAGGCTACAACTAATTTTTTTCATTTTTCTTAAGGTTTATTAAACACACAAGAAGAAAGCATAAAAAGGAAAATAAACTAACATGGATGATACAATGAAAAAGTATGAGCACCGACAGCTAGCAATGAGTGTGTGAACATGAATGTAATGTCCGTGAGAAATACATACTCCCCCAAGCTTAGGCTTTTGGCCTAAGTTGGTCTATGGCCACGGCTGGCCTGGCGGATATCCATAGTAATAGTTGGGGTCGTACTGTGAAGAAGCCTCAGATTGCCACTGGTTGGCAATCACCTCTGGAGCCCACTGGTAATCAGACTGTCATGGAGGATCAAATTGTGGTTCCGGCTTTGGCTCTGTAGCTGATGTAGGGCTCCGGTAGGCATGAATGGCCTCCAATGAAACAAGGTACTTGCCTGCAGATAAATCAAACAAGGAAGGAGCAGGCAAGGTAATAGTCTCAGGATGGTTTTTACCAAATATTAATTTGTACTTAAGCTCCTTTTCCCTATTCTTAAGAATAAAGTCATGTGCTACCATACTCGTCTAGATAAACATGAGGCAACAACTTCTCTTCCTTCTAATAATGCCTTGTATGTTAAAGTGTGCAGCAAGGCGCAAGGCGAAGATGCCTCCAAGGACGGGGCCCTTAGTAGGGTTAACATTTAACCGTTTTGAAACAATAGCGCCCATACTGAATGTGTCATCACGAAATAAGGCATGGCACAAAATAACAATATCAGGGGCACTCAGGTTTCCACAGTTTCCGCGCCCAATTAAGCATCTACTAGCAAATATAGTAAAGTAACGTAGAACAGGAAAGTGTATGCTAGTAATTCGTGCGTCGGAAACCTTCCTCGTTTCCCCTACAGCAATGGTATCAATAAACCCATCCACATCGTCACGATATGGTTCCTCTACACTGCCCTCAAAAGGGATCAAACAAACCCGACAAAAATCACGAAGTGACATCTCCTTATGCTCATCATATAAATAAAATTCCACCGCAGGTGGTGAGCTTCTAGCATGGAAATGAAAGTTTTGCACAAAGATATTGGTGAGTAAGAGATACTGTTGGCGTTGGTCGTGGAGGAAGGCGGTGAGGCCTGCATTCTCAGCCAATTCATAGAAATCATCATAAATCCCGACTGCTCTCAAGAAATCATCACTAGGCCATTCACACGGTCGGACCTCCGCGGTGCGAGGGAGATTATACTTGGGCCTCTTATCCTCCTCATTTTTCTTATCCTTCGAGCTTCGGCTCGATGAGCCCCTCAAAAATCTCTTCATATTTTTTTGAAAATATCTGAAATTTTTAGTAACTTCAAAATAAAAGTGAACCAAACTCAACAAAATTGATAGCAACTACTCCTACAAGTGCCTAGAGGCAATATGATGCATCAAAACTACTTTTGACCACATAAATTTGACATGCAAGCTCAAGAACAGGGTCACCTAAGCAGCAAAAATATGCAATGAATAAAGCACTAGAATAAAAACTAATTGGACCATTGGAGGAGCCACATACCAAGGAACAATCCCCCAAAGCAGTTTGTAAATGGAGCTTTGAGCAAGGAGATCGAAAATGGCAGCAAGATGAGCTTGGACTCGGGATTGAGCTGGTTAGTGATGTTTGTGGGACGAAGGAGTGTGTGGTAGCTGGAATAAGTGGAGGTGAGCCACCATGGGCCCACGAGGAAGGGGGGCGCGCCCAGGGGGTAGGGCGCGCCCTCCACCCTCGTGGCCAGGTGCTTGCTCCCCCTGCTGTGTTTTCAGTGCCAGATATTCTCAAATATTCTAGAAAAAAATCATATTTAAATTTCAGGGCATTTGGAGAACTTTTAGTTTCAGGGTAATTTTTTATTGCATTGATAATTCAGGAAAAAAATATGAATTACTATATTTGCTTTATTTAATATAAATAACAGAAAGTAAAAAGAGGGTACAGAGAGTTGTGTTTTCTAAATTCATCCATCTCATGCTCATATAAAGGAATCCACTAACAAGGTTGATCACGTCTTGTTAACAAACTCATTCCGAACATGGAACCGGAGAATTTTCGAATAACACTAGGTTACCTCAACGGGGATATGCATGTCCCCAACAATAAGAATATCATATTTCTTCTTGACAGTAGGAAGAGGAAATTCAAAACCTCCAAAAATAATCGATGAAAATTTTCCAATAGAATTGATACTGTGGACTTGAGGTTGTTTCCTCGGAAAGTGTATCGTATGCTTATTACCATTAACATGAAGAGTGACATTGCCTTTGGTGCAATCAATAACAGCCCCTGCAATATTCAAAAAGGGTCTTCCAAGAATAATAAACATACTATCGTCCTCGGGAATATCAAGAATAACAAAGTCCGTTAAAATAGTAACGTTTGCAACCACAACAGGCCCATCCTCACAAATACCGACAGGTATAGGAGTTGATTTATCAGCCATTTGCAAAGATATTTCAGTAGGTGTCAACTTATTCAAATCAAGTCTACGATATAAAGAGAGAGGCATAACACTAACACCGGCTCCAAGATCACATAAAGCAGTTTTAACATAGTTTCTTTTAATGGAGCATGGTATAGTTGGTACTCCTAGATCTCCTAGTTTTTAGGTATTCCACCCTTAAAAGTGTAATTAGCAAGCATGGTGGAAATTTCAGCTTCCGGTATCTTTCTTTTATTTGTCACAATTTCTTTCATATACTTAGCATAAGGATTCATTTTGAGCATATCAGTTAATCGCATACGAAAAAAGATAGGTCTAATCATTTCAGCAAAACGCTCAAAATTCTCATCATCCTTTTTCTTGGATGGTTTAGGAGGAAAAGGCATGGGTTTCTGAACCCATGGTTCTCTTTCTTTACCGTGCTTCCTAGCAACAAAGTCTCTCTTATCATAACGTTGATTCTTTGATTGTGGGTTATCAAGATTAACAGCAGGTTCAATTTCTACATCATTATTATTGCTAGGTTGAGCATCAACATGAACATCACTAGGTTCATGTTCATTACCAGATTGGGTTTCAGCATCAGAAATAGAAATATCATTGGGATTCTCAGGTGTGTCAACAACAGGTTCACTAGAAGCATGCAAAGTCCTATCATTTTTCTTTTTCTTCTTCTTAGAAGGACTAGGTGCGTCAATATTATTTCTCTGAGAATCTTGCTCAATTCTCTTAGGATGGCCCCCAGGATACAAAGGTTCCTGAGTCATTTTACCACCTCTATCCATAACTCTAACAACATTATCATTTTTCTTACTATTCAATTCATTCAGCAAATCATTCTGAGCTTTAAGTACTTGTTCTACTTGAGTGGTAACCATAGAAGCGTGTTTACTAATAAGTTTTAGTTCACCTTTAACATTAGCCATATAATCACTCAAGTGTTCAATCATATAAGCATTGTGTTTCAATTGTCTGCCAACATAAGCATTGAAGTTTTCTTGTTTAACCATAAAGTCATCAAACTCATCCAAGCATGAGCTAGCAAACTTAGTAAATGGGATTTCAGCTTTATCATATCTATAGAGAGAATTTACCTTTACAACCTGTGTCAGGTTATCAAGACCATGTATTTCTTCAACAAGCGGTAAGTTAAGACCATGTATTTCTTCAATAGGAGGTAAATTCTGAACATCCTCAGTTTTAATACCTTTTTCTTTCATAGATTTCTTTGCCTCTTGCATATCTTCAGGACTGATAAATAGAATACCCCTTTTCTTCGGAGTTGGCTTAGGAGTTGGTCCAGGAAGTGTCCAATTATTTTCATTAGTCAACATATTATTCAATAAAATTTCAGCTTCATCTGGTGTTCTTTCCCTAAAAACACAACCATCACAACTATCCAGGTGGTCTATGAAAACAACGGTTAGTCCATTATAAAAGATATCAAGTATTTCATTTTTCTTAAGAGGATGATCAAGCAAAGCATTAAGTAATTGGAGAAGCCTCCCCCAAGCTTGTGGGAGACTCTCTTCTTCAATTTGCACAAAATTATATATTTCCCTTAAAGCAGCTTGTTTCTTATGAGCAGGGAAATATTTAGCTGAGAAGTAATAAATCATATCCTGGGGACTACACACACAACCAGGATCAAGAGAATTAAACCATGTCTTAGCATCACCCTTTAATGAGAACGGAAACAATTTAAGGATATAGTAATAGCGAGTTTTCTCATCATTAGTGAACAGGGCAGCTATATCATTTAGTTTAGTAAGATGTGCCACAACAGTTTCAGATACATAACCATAGAAAGGATCAGATTCA
The DNA here is from genome assembly GCF_018294505.1 of Triticum aestivum. Lineage (NCBI taxonomy): Eukaryota > Viridiplantae > Streptophyta > Magnoliopsida > Poales > Poaceae > Triticum > Triticum aestivum. Next base: position 733,987,552 of record NC_057812.1, read on the forward strand.
ACTAAAGTAATTATATCAGGGTCGACCGAGAATTCATAATCCTTATCAGTAACAAAGATAGGTGAAGTAGCATAAGCAGGATCATATTTCATTCTAGCATTAAGAGTTTTTTGTTTCAGCTTAGCTAATAATTTCTTAAGATCACTCCTATCATTGCAAGTAAGAAAATCTCTAGCAGTTTCTTCATCCATAACATAGCCCTCAGGCATAATAAGTAATTCATATCTAGGGGGAGAGACTTCATCATCACTTTCATCAATATTATCAGTTTCAATAATTTCATTCTCTCCAACCCTAGCAAGTTGTTCATCAAGAAATTCACCAAGTGGCACAGTAGTATCAAGCATGGAAGTAGTTTCATCATAAGTATCATGCATAGTAGAAGTGACATCATCAATAACATGTGACATATCAAAATTAATAGCAGAAGCAGGTTTAGGTGTCGCAAGCTTACTCAAAATAGAAGGTGAATCAAGTGCATAGCTAGATGTCAGTTCCTTACCTCCCCTCGTAGTTGAGGGATAAATCTTAGTTCTTGGATCTTTCAAGTTCTTCATAATTGATAAGCAGATATAAATCCCAAGTGACTCAAGGAATAGAGCTATGCTCCCTCGCAACAGCGCCAGAAAATAGTCTTGATAACCCACAAGTATAGGGGATCGCAACAGCTTTCGAGGGTAGAGATTCAACCCAAATTTATTGATTCGACACAAGGCGAGCCAAAGAATATTCTCAAGTATTAGCAGCTGAGTTGTCAATTCAATCACACCTGGAAACTTAATATCTGCAGCAAAGTATTTAGTAGCAAAGTAATATGATAGTAGTGGTAAAGATAGCAAAAGTAACGGTAGCAAAAGTAATATTTCTGGGTTTTGTAGTGATTGTAACAATAGCAACGGAAAAGTAACTAAGCGAAGAACAATATATGGAAAGCTCGTAGGCAATGGATCGGTGATAGAGAATTATGTCGGATGCGGTTCATCTTGAAACAGTCATAACATAGGGTGACACACAACTAGCTCCAATTCATCAATGTAATGTAGGCATGTATTGCGAATATAGTCATACATGCTTATGGAAAAGAACTTGCATGCCATCTTTTGCCCTACCCTCCCATGGCAGCGGGGTCCTATTGGAAACTAAGGGATATTAAGGCCTCCTTTTAATAGAGTACCAGACCAAAGCATTAACACATAGTGAATACATGAACTCCTCAAACTACGGTCATCACCGGTAAGTATCCCGATTATTGTCACTTCTGGGTTAACGGATCATAACACATAATAGGCGACTATATACTTGCAAGATAGGATCAAGAACTCTCATATATTGATGAAAACATAATAGGTCCAGATCTGAAATCATGGCACTCGGGCCCTAGTGACAAGCATTAAGCATAGCAAAGTCATAGCAACATCAATCTCAGAACATAGTGGATACTAGGGATCAAACCCTAACAAAACTAACTCGATTACATGATAAATCTCATCCAACCCATCACCATCCAGCAAGCCTACGATGGAATTACTCACGCACGGCGGTGAGCATCATGAAATTGGTGATGGAGGATGGTTGATGATGATGATGGCGACGGATTCCCCTCTCCGGAGCCCCGAACGGACTCCAGATCAGCCCTCCCGAGAGAGTTTAGGGTTTGGCGGTGGCTCCGTATCCTAAAACGCGATGAATCCTTCTCCTTGGTTTTTTCTCCCCGAAAGTGAATATATGGAGTCAAGGTTGAGGTCGGTGGAGTGTCAGGGGGCCCACGAGGCAGGGGGTGTGCCTAGGGGGGGGGGGGGGGTAGGGCGCGCCCCCACCCTCGTGGACAAGTGGTGCCCCCTGACGTGGATCTTCCTTCCAGTATTTATTATATATTCAAAAACATTCTCCGTTGATTTTCAAGTCATTCCGAGAACTTTTATTTCTGCACAAAAATAACACCATGGCAATTCTGCTGAAAACAGCGTCAGTCCGAGTTAGTTCCATTCAAATCATGCAAGTTAGATCCAAAACAAGGGCAAAAGTGTTTGGAAAACTAGATACGACGGAGACGTATCAAAGTGCAACACCCAAAAGCGGCTTTGGACTCTGATGGCTTGGGCTTAATTTGTTGGATGAAGCTGAAGAGGTAGTATGTGTGGGACAACATGATCCATCCATGAAAAACTTGTTCAACATCCTATTAATCTTGTTGAACTTGAACTAGTTATTGTTGAATTGAATCTATTGTACTAGACTTATTTGCATGCTATGTATGAATGATTTGGACTATTTTCTATCAGAACTTTGATGAATTCCATCGTGTTTGACAAAATTTGTCCGGTTAGTTGAAACCCGGTTTGAAATGTATGCATATAGATTTAGATGGCTGGCTTCAGCATCAGTGTCCGTGGACTGGTTCCTTAGTCCGTGGACAAATACAGTGTCCGATTTGCGAGTTGGCATTGAAGATGTGCTGACACATGATTAAACCCATAGGCACCAAGGTACTCGGACTGATATACCTATACCTGTTGTGTACATGCCAAGGTAGGTCTTGTTGATCCTTCATTCAGACATGCCCAGGCATGTGACCTAAACCTTTTTTGTTTGGTTTTTACTTGCCCAGGCTAACGATACTGATGGGTCAGACATGCCAGGCATACTTTTTCTTTCTCAGGACATGAACAAAACAGCTCCCATGCACAGTTCAGGCATTGTTCAGGCCAGACGTGGAGTGGTGTGGATGCCAACCAAACTAGCCCTTTGTAATTTTTAGCCTGGTCAGGCAGCCTAGAGAGGGACTTGTTTGTATCGTGTCTGGCTTGGCAGATTATTTAAGGACTTAAGCAATATATGATGCTGCAAACCACCCCACAACCCACGTATAGGTAACAGGATTAACATGCTTTGTTTGACTGTACCTAGGCAAACAAATTCTGGCAAGAGCTTAAGTCTGCAACAACCCTCAAGCAAGCTATTCTTCATGCAAACACTTGGGGAATGGATATAATTGACAGTGACAAGGTTCCTTCTCAGGCTGCAGCGGTCATCTTATGTGGCGGATGGGTAGTGTGGTATGAGAGAAATGATAGACACCATGATGTGCATGTGCGTATGGTGACTGAATCGGTGAAGTGGACAATTGATGCTGGATTAGACCTCTCAGTTGATTGGCAGGAACCATTTTGGTGACCCTAAAGAGAAACCAAAGTGGTAGCTTCCTCAAGAAGGAAGTCTGAAGATGAATGTAGATGCTAGTTTTCTTCTCAGATCGGATGAGGGTGCTACATGCCTTTTTCTCCGTGACTATACATGTGCCTTGATCAGAGGACATGCTATTTGGTATGTCAGAGATGCAAATGCGTTGATCATGGAGGCTTTTGCTGTCAGAGATGGGGTCAAACTTGCATGTGATCTTGGCATCAGAAACATCATTTTTGATATGGATGCTATTGAACTTGTCTAGCTGTGGAGGGCGTGGATGGATGGAACATCTGAGATAGCATCAATTCTTCACAACATTGAAGAGCTTAGCAACAATCTAGCTTCTTTCCAGTTGAATTTTGTTGGGCATGAAGCTAATATTGGGGCACATCTTTGTGCTAAGCAGGCATCTGTTAGTAGGCGCAGATGTTTATGGATCAGTTATGTTCCTAATTTTTTAGTTGATTTTCCTACATAAATATTGCTATTTAATTAATGAAGCTCTTGATTCAAAAAAAAACCCAGGATGCTGCTGCCTGCGGTCCAAGCGACTGAACGGGACGCCTAGCAAGCTAATTTTTTTTTTTGCCTAAGCAATTCAGGGCAAGTCAGGTTTAAAACTTTCAGGACTCCATTCAAATAAGTGTTAGGCAGTTTTTAGGAGAGCTCCAGGCGAGGCGTCTAGCGGTTTGGACATGATCCAAACTGCACAATAGTAGTACTACATGTAGCAATAGATGGCACGTTCATCTGTTAGAGTGGGTGTTGGATGCACATTTGCACATTGCGCAGGACAAGGCATGATGGACAACACGGGATCTAATCTAATCTAGCGATGGATGGAAGTGAAACATGCAAAAGTGGCTTTGGACTCTTATAGTTTGGGCTTAATTTGCTGGATGAAGCTGAAGAGGTAGTATGTGTGGGACAACATGATCCATCCATGAAAAACTTGTTCAACATCCTATTAATCTTGTTGAACTTGAACTAGTTATCGTTGAATTGAATCTATTGTACTCGACTTATTTGCATGCTATGTATGAATGATTTGGACTATTTTCTATCAGAACTTTGATGAATTCCATCATGTTTGACAAAATTTGCCTGGTTAGTTGAAACCGTTTTGAAATGTATGCATATATATATTTAGATGGCTGGCTTCAGCATTAGTGTCCGTGGACTGGTCCTTTGGTCCGCAGACAAACGCGGTGTCCGATTTGCGGGTTGGCATTGAAGATGCGTTGACACATGATTAAACCCATAGGCACCAAGTTACTCCAACCAATATACCTATACCTGTTGTGTACATGCCAAGGTAGGTCTTGTTGATCCTTTGTTCAGACATGCCCAGGCATGTGACCTAAACCCTTTTTTTGTTTGGTTTTTACTTGACCAGGCTAACGACGCTGATGGGTCAGACATGCCAGGCATACTTTTTCTTTCTCAGGACATGAACAAAACAGCTCCCACGCACACTTCAGGCATTGTTCCGGCCAGACGTGGAGTGGTGTGGATGCCAACCAAACTAGCCCTTTGTAATTTTTAGCCTGGTCAGGCAGCCTAGAGAGGGACTTGTTCGTATCGTGTCTGGCTTGGCAGATTATTTAAGGACTTAAGCAATATATGATGCTGCAAACTACCCCACAACCCACGTATAGGTAGCAGGATTAACATGCTTTGATTGACTATACCTAGGCAAACAAATTTTGGCAAGAGCTTAAGTCTGCAACAGCCCTCAAGCAACCTGTTCTTCATGCAAACACTTGGGGAATGGATATAATTGACAGTGACAAGGTTCATTCTCAGGATGCAGTGGTCATCTTGTGTGGCGGATGGGTAGTGTGGTCTGAGAGAAATGCTAGAAACCACGATGAGCATGTGCGTATGGTGACTGAATCGGTGAAGTGGACAATTGCTATTACATCAGACCTCTCAGTTGATTGGCAGGAACCATTTTGGTGACCCTAAAGAGAAACCGAAGTGGTAGCTTCCTCAAGAAGGAAGTTTGAAGATGAATCTAGATGCTAGTTTTCTTCTCAGATCGGATGATGGTGCTAGATGCCTTTTTCTCCGTGACTAAACATATGCCTTGATCAGAGGACAAGCTATTTGGTATGTCAGAGCTGCAAATGCATTGATCACGGAGGCTTTTGCTGCTAGAGATGGGGTCAAATTTGGATGTGATCTTGGCATCAGAAACATCATTTTTGATATGGATGCTATTGAACTTGTCAAGCTGTGGAGGGCAAGGATGGATGGAACATTAGAGATAACATCAATTCTTCACGACATTGAAGAGCTTAGCAACAATCTAGCTTCTTTCCAGTTGAATTTTGTTGGGCGTGAAGCTAATATTGGGGCACATCTTTGTGCTAAGAAGGCATCTGTTAGTAGATGTAGATGTTTATGGATCATCTATGTTCCTAGTTTTTAGTTGATTTTCCTACATAATTATTGCTATTTAATTAATGAAGCTCTTGATTCACAAAAAAAAACCAGGATGCTGCTGCCTGCGGTCCAGGCGACCGAATGGGAAGCCTAGCAAGCTAATTTTTTTGCCTGAGCAATCCAGGGCAAGCCATGTCTAAAACTTTCAAGATTCCATTCAAACAATTGTTAGGAAATTTTTAGGAGAGCTCCATGTGAGGTGTCTAGCGGCTTGGACATGATCCAAACTGCATAGTAGTAGTACTACATGTAGCAGTAGATGGCACGTTCGTCTGTTGGAGTGGGTGTTGGATGCACATTTGCACATTGCGCAAGACAAGGCATGATGAACAACACCGGATCTAATCTAATCTAGCGATGGATGGAAGTGCAACACCCAAAAGAGGCTTTGGACTCTGACGGTTTGGGCTTAATTTGTTGTAGTAAGTTGGTCGGTGAGGCGGGAAAGATACATCCACATGTGCAGCATGCAGTGGTGGCACCAAGATTTAGCTATGAGCCAGGCAAGCCCCAAGCAGGCAGATTGCTATAATGCGAAACATTGTACTTCATCCTATAGTGTACACAGAGGTTCAAGGCCACACCCCAGGTGGCAGCCCGGCCTGCCTGAGGCCTGGCATAGCCACTGTCAGCATGGATCCCTACAAGGCCACCAAATGAACGTAACCGCTGTTCAATCTAGCATTCATAATCCTTATCAGTAACAAAGATAGGTGAAGTAGCATAAGCAGGATCATATTTCATTCTAGCATTAAGAGTTTTTTGTTTCAGCTTAGCTAATAATTTCTTAAGATCACTCCTATCATTGCAAGTAAGAAAATCTCTAGCAGTTTCTTCATCCATAACATAGCCCTCAGGCATAACAAGTAATTCATATCTAGGGGGAGAGACTTCATCATCACTTTCATCAATATTATCAGTTTCAATAATTTCATTCTCTCCAACCCTAGCAAGTTGTTCATCAAGAAATTCACCATGTGGCACAGTAGTATCAAGCATGGAAGTAGTTTCATCATAAGTATCATGCATAGCAGAAGTGACATCATCAATAACATGCGACATATCAAAATTAATAGCAGAAGCAGGTTTAGGTGTCGCAAGCTTACTCAAAATAGAAGGTGAATCAAGTGCAGAGCTAGATGTCAGTTCCTTACCTCCCCTCGTGGTTGAGGGATAAATCTTAGTTCTTGGATCTTTCAAGTTCTTCATAATTGATAAGCAGATATAAATCCCCAGTGACTCAAGGAATAGAGCTATGCTCCCTGGCAACAGCGCCAGAAAATAGTCTTGATAACCCACAAGTATAGGGGATCGCAATAGCTTTCGAGGGTAGAGATTCAACCCAAATTTATTGATTCGACACAAGGCGAGCCAAAGAATATTCTCAAGTATTAGCAGCTGAGTTGTCAATTCAACCACACCTGGAAACTTAATATCTGCAGCAAAGTATTTAGTAGCAAAGTAATATGATAGTAGTGGTAAAGATAGCAAAAGTAACGGTAGCAAAAGTAATATTTCTGGGTTTTGTAGTGATTGTAACAATAGCAACGGAAAAGTAACTAAGCGAAGAACAATATATGGAAAGCTCGTAGGCAATGGATCAGTGATAGAGAATTATGTTGGATGCGGTTCATCTTGAAACAGTCATAACATAGGGTGACACACAACTAGCTCCAATTCATCAATGTAATGTAGGCATGTATTGCGAATATAGTCATACGTGCTTATGGAAAAGAACTTGCATGCCATCTTTTGCCCTACCCTCCCGTGGCAGCGGGGTCCTATTGGAAACTAAGGGATAATAAGGCCTGCTTTTAATAGAGTACCGGACCAAAGCATTAACACATAGTGAATACATGAACTCCTCAAACTACGGTCATCACCGGTAAGTATCCCGATTATTGTCACTTCTGGGTTAACGGATCATAACACATAATAGGCGACTATATAATTGCAAGATAGGATCAAGAACTCTCATATATTGATGAAAACATAATAGGTCCAGATCTGAAATCATGGCACTCGGGCCCTAGTGACAAGCATTAAGCATAGCAAAGTCATAGCAACATCAATCTCAGAACATAGTGGATACTAGGGATCAAACCCTAACAAAACTAACTCGATTACATGATAAATCTCATCCAACCCATCACCATCCAGCAAGCCTACGATGGAATTACTCACGCACAACGGTGAGCATCATGAAATTGGTGATGGAGGATGGTTGATGATGATGATGGCGACAGATTCCCCTCTCCGGAGCCCCGAACGGACTCCAGATCAGCCCTCCCGAGAGAGTTTAGGGTTTGGCGGTGGCTCCGTATCCTAAAACGCGATGAATCCTTCTCCTTGGTTTTTTCTCCCCGAAAGTGAATATATGGAGTCAAGGTTGAGGTCGGTGGAGTGTCAGGGGGCCCACGAGGCAGGGGGTGCGCCTAGGCGGGGGGGGGGGGGGGTAGGGCGCGCCCCCACCCTCGTGGACAAGTGGTGCCCCCCTGACGTGGATCTTCCTTCCAGTATTTATTATATATTCAAAAACATTCTCCGTTGATTTTCAGGTCATTCCGAGAACTTTTATTTCTGCACAAAAATAACACCATGGCAATTCTGCTGAAAACAGCGTCAGTCCGAGTTAGTTCCATTCAAATCATGCAAGTTAGAGTCCAAAACAAGGGCAAAAGTGTTTGGAAAAGTAGATACGACGGAGACGTATCAAAGTGCAACACCCAAAAGCGGCTTTGGACTCTGATGGCTTCGGCTTAATTTGTTGGATGAAGCTGAAGAGGTAGTATGTGTGGGACAACATAATCCATCCATGAAAAACTTTATCAACATCCTATTAATCTTGTTGAACTTGAACTAGTTATTGTTGAATTGAATCTATCGTACTAGACTTATTTGCATGCTATGTGTGAATGATTTGGACTATTTTCTAGCAGAACTTTGATGAATTCCATCGTGTTTGACAAAATTTGCCCGGTTAGTTGAAACCCGGTTTGAAATGTATGCATATAGATTTAGATGGCTGGTTTCAGCATCAGTGTCCGTGGACTGGTTTCTTAGTCCGCAGACAAATACAGTGTCCGATTTGCGAGTTGGCATTGAAGATGTGCTGACACATGATTAAACCCATAGGCACCAAGGTACTCCGACCGATATACCTATACCTGTTGTGTACATGCCAAGGTAGGTCTTGTTGATCCTTCGTTCAGACATGCCCAGGCATGTGACCTAAACCCTTTTTTGTTTGGTTTTTACTTGCCCAGGCTAACGATACTGATGGGTCAGACATGCCAGGCATACTTTTTCTTTCTCAGGACATGAACAAAACAGCTCCCATGCACAGTTCAGGCATTGTTCAGGCCAGACGTGGAGTGGTGTGGATGCCAACCAAACTAGCCCTTTGTAATTTTTAGCCTGGTCAGGCAGCCTAGAGAGGGACTTGTTTGTATCGTGTCTGGCTTGGCAGATTATTTAAGGACTTAAGCAATATATGATGCTGCAAACCACCCCACAACCCACGTATAGGTAACAGGATTAACATGCTTTGTTTGACTGTACCTAGGCAAACAAATTCTGGCAAGAGCTTAAGTCTGCAACAACCCTCAAGCAACCTATTCTTCATGCAAACACTTGGGGAATGGATATAATTGACAGTGACAAGGTTCCTTCTCAGGCTGCAGCGGTCATCTTATGTGGCGGATGGGTAGTGTGGTATGAGAGAAATGATAGACACCATGATGTGCATGTGCTTATGGTGACTGAATCGGTGAAGTGGACAATTGATGCTGGATTAGACCTCTCAGTTGATTGGCAGGAACCATTTTGGTGACCCTAAAGAGAAACCAAAGTGGTAGCTTCCTCAAGAAGGAAGTCTGAAGATGAATGTAGATGCTAGTTTTCTTCTCAGATCGGATGAGGGTGCTACATGCCTTTTTCTCCGTGACTATACATGTGCCTTGATCAGAGGACAGGCTATTTGGTATGTCAGAGATGCAAATGCGTTGATCATGGAGGCTTTTGCTGTCAGAGATGGGGTCAAACTTGCATGTGATCTTGGCATCAGAAACATCATTTTTGATATGGATGCTATTGAACTTGTCAAGCTGTGGAGGGCGAGGATGGATGGAACATCAGAGATAGCATCAATTCTTCACAACATTGAAGAGCTTAGCAACAATCTAGCTTCTTTCCAGTTGAATTTTGTTGGGCATGAATCTAATATTGGGGCACATCTTTGTGCTAAGCAGGCATCTATTAGTAGGCGCAGATGTTTATGGATCAGTTATGTTCCTAGTTTTTAGTTGATTTTCCTACATAAATATTGCTATTTAATTAATGAAGCTCTTGATTCAAAAAAAAAAACCCAGGATGATGCTGCCTGCGGTCCAAGCGACTGAACGGGACGCCTAGCAAGCTAATTTTTTGCCTAAGCAATCTAGGGCAAGTCAGGTTTAAAACTTTCAGGACTCCATTCAAATAAGTGTTAGGCAGTTTTTAGGAGAGCTCCAGGCGAGGCGTCTAGCGGTTTGGACATGATCCAAACTGCACAATAGTAGTACTACATGTAGCAGTAGATGGCACGTTCATCTGTTAGAGTGGGTGTTGGATGCACATTTGCACATTGCGCAGGACAAGGCATGATGGACAACACGAGATCTAATCTAATCTAGCGATGGATGGAAGTGAAACATGCAAAAGTGGCTTTGGACTCTTATAGTTTGGGCTTAATTTACTGGATGAAGCTGAAGAGGTAGTATGTGTGGGACAACATGATCCATCCATGAAAAACTTGTTCAACATCCTATTAATCTTGTTGAACTTGAACTAGTTATCGTTGAATTGAATCTATTGTACTCGACTTATTTGCATGCTATGTATGAATGATTTGGACTATTTTCTATCAGAACTTTGATGAATTCCATCGTGTTTGACGAAATTTGCCTGGTTAGTTGAAACCGTTTTGAAATGTATGGATATATATTTAGATGGCTGGCTTCAGCATTAGTGTCCGTGGACTGGTCCTTTGGTCCGCAGACAAACGCGGTGTCCGATTTGCGGGTTGGCATTGAAGATGCGTTGACACATGATTAAACCCACAGGCACCAAGTTACTCCAACCAATATACCTATACCTGTTGTGTACATGCCAAGGTAGGTCTTGTTGATCCTTTGTTCAGACATGCCCAGGCATGTGACCTAAAACCTTTTTTTGTTTGGATTTTACTTGACCAGGCTAACGACGCTGATGGGTCAGACATGCCAGGCATACTTTTTCTTTCTCAGGACATGAACAAAAAAACTCCCACGCACACTTCAGGCATTGTTCAGGCCAGACGTGGAGTGGTGTGGATGCCAACCAAACTAGCCCTTTGTAATTTTTAGCCTGGTCAGGCAGCCTAGAGAGGGACTTGTTTGTATCATGTCTGGCTTGGCAGATTATTTAAGGACTTAAGCAATATATGATGCTGCAAACTACCCCACAACCCACGTATAGGTAGCTGGATTAACATGCTTTGATTGACTATACCTAGGCAAACAAATTTTGGCAAGAGCTCAAGTCTGCAACAGCCCTCAAGCAACCTGTTCTTCATGCAAACACTTGGGGAATGGATATAATTGACAGTGACAAGGTTCATTCTCAGGATGCAGTGGTCATCTTGTGTGGCGGATGGGTAGTGTGGTCTGAGAGAAATGCTAGAAACCACGATGAGCATGTGCGTATGGTGACTGAATCGGTGAAGTGGACAATTGCTATTACATCAGACCTCTCAGTTGATTGGCAGGAACCATTTTGGTGACCCTAAAGAGAAACCGAAGTGGTAGCTTCCTCAAGAAGGAAGTTTGAAGATGAATGTAGATGCTAGTTTTCTTCTTAGATCGGATGATGGTGCTAGATGCCTTTTTCTCCATGACTAAACATATGCCTTGATCAGAGGACAAGCTATTTGGTATGTCAGAGCTGCAAATGCATTGATCACAGAGGCTTTTGCTGCTAGAGATGGGGTCAAATTTGGATGTGATCTTGGCATCAGAAACATCATTTTTGATATGGATGCTATTGAACTTGTCAAGCTGTGGAGGGTAAGGATGGATGGAACATCAGAGATAGCATCAATTCTTCACGACATTGAAGAGCTTAGCAACAATCTAGCTTCTTTCCAGTTGAGTTTTGTTGGGCGTGAAGCTAATATTGGGGCACATCTTTATGCTAAGCAGGCATCTGTTAGTAGATGTAGATGTTTATGGATCATCTATGTTCCTAGTTTTTAGTTGATTTTCCTACATAATTATTGCTATTTAATTAATGAAGCTCTTGATTCACAAAAAAAACCAGGATGCTGCTGCCTGCGGTCCAGGCGACCGAATGGGAAGCCTAGCAAGCTAATTTTTTTGCCTGAGCAATCCAGGGCAAGCCATGTCTAAAACTTTCAAGATTCCATTCAAACAATTGTTAGGAAATTTTTAGGAGAGCTCCATGTGAGGTGTCTAGCGGCTTGGACACGATCCAAACTGCATAGTAGTAGTACTACATGTAGCAGTAGATGGCACGTTCGTCTGTTGGAGTGGGTGTTGGATGCACATTTGCACATTGCGCAAGACAAGGCATGATGAACAACACCGGATCTAATCTAATCTAGCGATGGATGGAAGTGCAACACCCAAAAGAGGCTTTGGACTCTGACGGTTTGGGCTTAATTTGTTGTAGTAAGTTGGTCGGTGAGGCGGGAAAGATACATCCACATGTGCAGCATGCAGTGGTGGCACCAAGATTTAGCTATGAGCCAGGCAAGCCCCAAGCAGGCAACTTGCTATAATGCGAAACATTGTACTTCTTCCTACAGTGTACACAGAGGTTCAAGGCCACACCCCAGGTGGCAGCCCGGCCTGCCTGAGGCCTGGCATAGCCACTGTCAGCATGGATCCCTACAAGGCCACCAAATGAACGTAACCGCTGTTCAATCTCCGTGGCGTGCAAAGTTAGAGGGTTTGTGTCAGTTACATGATCTACATCGTACCATACGTGTCCAATCCAAGCCCATTCTTCTAAATGGGAATCGTAATGCAACGCGCCAATGCGTGATGCACATTCTTAGAGAGCGTCTCCAACAACAGCCTTTTTTTGGCTGCCCAAGAAAGACGACGAGGCAGGGCCTTCGTCGTCACAGGGAAAGAAGAAGAATGTAGGAGGCTCCAGTGTGGTTGACGTCAAGAGCGATGACTAATGATATCGACTGTGATAATCTGTAGTGTTTATTGAAGTGCTTATCATAGTTTACGTTGGTAGTATAAACTGGCCTGTGGTTTTTGAACTATGTTTGTAGTTTGCATGTTTTACTTCGATCCAACTTTGTTCGAAATATGAAATTTGGTCGAAGTAATTCAAATGTTAGTTCATTTTTTTTGATTTGATTCATCTGTGAGCCCTATTTTAGGGCTGCTGTTGGAGACGGCGCCTTCTCTTGCCCAAAAAGCGTGTTCTCGTGTCCAAACCTTTTAGCCACTAGCTTTTCGTGCCATAAATAGGGATGTGGTTGGAGATGCTCTTAAGGCGCGAGCGCAACTGAGCTACTCACCACTGTTGCGTGGGCATTTCCTATACAACGCCTTAAACGTCCGTTACTTCGGTTCTCGCAAACAGGGACAACCCCCACTGTGCTGGGCCGACACATTTTCCCGGTTTTCTCCTTTTCTGCTCCCCTGGAGCAAAGTCGCATGTGAAGTGATTCAAACTCGCGAACTCCTTTTTCTGTCTAAACTACACTAACCACCAGGGGCAACTAACTTGTTGTGAGTACTTCTACTAACACTATAGATTAAACTAACTTGTTGTGAGCTTATATCCTTTTTCCTCTCTTCTTCTTTTTTTCTTTAATGTTTTTCCTTTTTCTTCTTCTTCTTATTGTCAAAATGCATGATGAAACTGTTTTTCAAAATCAGGGAACTTTGTTTCAAGTTTGATGAAATTTTTTGATGTTCGATGAATTTTTAAAAAAATCAATGAATTTTTTCAAGTTTGATATTTATCCAAATTTGATGAACTATTTTTCAAATTTGGTGAACTTTGTTTTTTCAAAATTAACATTTTTAATTTTTATCTTTTTTCAAATTCGTGAACTTTTTTACAAAATCCACGACATTTTTGAATTCATGATTTTTTTAATTTTATCCAAAAGTCAATAGCTTAACAGTCAGCTAGTTAACTACAACCGGTCAAACACAATTTAGCGACCAGGGATCCCAGTCGAGCACGTGTCTTCTTCTTTAACCGGCCCATGATCGAGGGTGCGTGAGTGCTAGGAACCTGTTCGGTCGCTTAGGGCGCCGAAACATAACCTTCCTGTCGCGTGAGCGTCTACCTTTTTCCCAGGGGAGTATGGCAGAGCTGCGCTGTAGCGCAACTCATTCTTTTGTTTAGGGAAATAGAGAACCCTAGTCTTAAAGTTGAAACGAAATGAATCCATGAGGGAGGATGGATCAATCCCAGGAACACCGCAAGAGCTATATACTCGCGGCCGGTCCATTTAACGCGTTTTCCAACTGGTTCAGTCGCTCGTTGTATTTTTTTTTCCATTTTTATTGTTTTAGTATTATTTTGTTTCTTCTTTCGGTATTCTTTGTTTTTCTGACTATTTTTTGTCTATTCTTCTGTTTACTTTGATTTTTTCATCAATTTTGTTTGTTTCTTTTCTATGTTTACCCTATGTTTGTTTCTTCCTCCTTTTCTATGATGTCTTTTTTGGTTTCTTTGTTTCTTTTCTCGGCTTTCACTGTTTTTTTTCCTTCCTTCTTTCTTTCTTTGTTATTTGTTTTCTTCTTCCTGGTTTTTCTTTGTTTTCTCATTGGTTTTCATGGGTTTCTTTGGGGTTTTCATTTTTCTTCGTTTCTGAGGTGTTTCTTTTGTTTCTTCGATGTCACCGCTTTTTCTTTATTTTTGTTACTACAACACATGTTTACAATTTTTCATACACATTTGTATATTTTATCTATGCATCAAGAACATTTTTTATATTTGTTTAACATTGTTCGAACACATGATTAACATTTAAAAAAATATGTTTGATGACTACTTTCCTCACTCACGTTGCACATTTTTCGGAATATATTACAAACATATTTTGAATTATGAACACTTTTTTAAAAATAGGAGAAATTTTGAAAAACACGAACATTTTTTGAAATCCTCTACTAGTTTCAAAAAAATGATTTTTAGAACTTATGAACAAATTTTGAAAATAAGAACATTTTCGAAATTCTAAAACAATTAGGGAAAATGTGTTTTTTAAACAAGAACATCTTTTGAATTTGTGAATTTTTTGAAAACTCTGAACATCATGTACTCGGTTTTAGTTCTACTAAGCCTAAACCCTTTCGATTCCAAGGTTTGTCTCCATAGGAAGTTAGAGTTATGGATACAAACCTTTGAATCGAAAGGGTTTAGGCTTAGTAGAACTAAAACCGAGTACATGATGTGCGGTTTCAGTACTACTAGGTGTGAGGAGGAGGTTAGCCTTGATGGCCAGGTGGTACCTCAGAAGGACACCTTTTGGTATTTGGGGTTAATGCCGCAGGAGGATGGTGGTATTGATGAAGATGTGAACCATCGAATCAAAGCCGGATGGATGAAGTGGCACCAAGCTTCTGGCATTCTCTGTGACAAGAGAGTGCCACAAAAGCTAAAAGGCAAGTTCTACAGGACAGCGGTTCAACCCGCAATGTTGTATGGCGCTGAGTGTTGGCCGACTAAAAGGCGACATGTTCAACAGTTAGGTGTGGCGGAGATGCGTATGTTGAGATGGATGTGTGGCCACACGAGGAAGGATCGAGTCCGAAATGATGATATACGAGATAGAGTTGGGGTAGCACCAATTGAAGAGAAGCTTGTCCAACATCGTCTGAGATGGTTTGGGCATATTCAGCGCAGGCCTCCAGAAGTTCCGGTGCATAGTGGACGGCTAAAACATACGGAGAATGTCAAGACAGGGCGGGGTAGACCGAATTTGACATGGGAGGAGTCCGTTAAGAGAGACCTGAAGGATTGGAGTATCACCAAAGAGCTAGCTATGGACAGGGGTGCGTGGAAGCTTGCTATCCATGTGCCAGAGCCATGAGTTGGTTGCGAGATCTTATGGGTTTCACCTCTAGCCTACCCCAACTTGTTTGGGACTAAAGGATTTGTTGTTGTTGTTGTTGTCTGAAATATTTTAACAAACATGATAATATTGTTAAAACACAAACATTATTTAAATTTTCCAAATATGTTTCGGGAAACATGAACAAAATTTGAATTCATAATTTTTTTATAAAATCACCTCGTTTTTTAAAATTTATGATTTTTTTAGAAACGAACAAAAGAAAAAAGTAAACAGGGAAAGAAATGAAAATAAAAAATGAAAAAATGAAAGAAAACTAGAAAAATAAGTTATGAAACAAATAGAAAAAGGAAACCGGTTCAGGAACCGTCTAGGAGGTTTCCAGAACTGGCACTATGTGTATGATGTTACCGCGAAAATGGGCTGACTCATTTTGGCACTGCTTGCTCGTTGCTTATGCGATCTGCCGCAGAAGGCGGTGAATAGGGATTTCCGTACTTAGCTCCTCCTAGCTTCCCTAAAAAAATTCCTCCTAGTTTCTTTTCTCTCGAAAAAATAAATCAGACGGAAGCAGATGGAGAACCCTGTTGGATTGCTCGAATTTGGCGCCAACAATTTGTTACCAAATGTTCAACCATTAGTCACACGGTCGTACGGAGGCCGTGGTTTAAACAACGGTACATGTGCAGAGAAATTAGTCACCATTAGTCACAATTTGTTACCAAATGTTCCCCTCTCGTGTGGTGCTTTCTTGAGTTCCGCAGAGAAATTAAAGGAAGCGTGTTGAGAACACATAAACAATTTGAAATCGAACATTCATCCATGGTCCCCTCACCTCTCGGTACCAGAAAGGTTGTCGGACATGAAGGGAAAACCAATGAAACACCCGCGAAAAACTCTCTCGGCAACCAGGTAAGGTTTCAATTCGATCGGGATGAATCAGAATGACGCGATGGCAAACTGTTATGATCCGAACAAGAAAACCATGTGCTTGCACCACTGATTCGCCCACATATATTCAAGAGAACCTGTATACCGATGGGCATATATGTGGAAGAGTATGGGCACGGGGAGCCCTTTTAGCAAAGGTGGCTGGCCAGCTAATGCTGGAGATAAGATCATGAAAAAGATGTGTATATACACTCTGAATCTCCTATCTGAATATGTGTGCACTTTTCCATGGTGGATGTGCTTTATGTGTACCGTCTTGTCTCAAAGATTCACCTTAATTTTTTCTCAAGATTCATCATCTCATCTGGTGATTGAAATGTGTCCGTGGCTGGTAGGATGTTGGGGACCAGAGCATGCATGTTCGTGTCGTGTGGTGCATATGCAGTGCAGCAAACCGGGTTCATGGTCAGAGTCGGAGGTGTCTGACACTTGCATGCACTACTGAAAGTCGTTCATGCACTCCACTAATTAGCTAAAGCAGGCAGGCAGAGACAGCCTAACTCATAGCACGGGCTCGATTCAGATAGTATAAACGATTACTCGCCGTGGTTAGGTTAGATAGCTGCTTCGCACGATCTGCACGATATGTGCGTTGTTAAGTTAAACGGCAGATTAATTATGCCTAGTTGCTAATATTACACGTGCATGAAGTGGCAACATGACCAATCGAGTCAAAAGGTCTTGCAACTTGCATGCATGCTTGCGCCGGGAATGGCGACCGGACAACCGGGAAAAAGCTTGGATTAAAGCGGCCGATCAACAGGGGTGACTTTAGGCACCAAAGTCTTGGGGTGTGCATACCATTGTTCGGCAATTAAATTAAGCGTTCTTTCCTTGTGAGAATTGGGAATTAATCGTGGGATAAGTTAAAGTGTTTTTGCTATGATAACATAAGTTAAGGGCAAGAGGAAGGAGTAAACATATTGCACTTTTATCCCCTTTTCCTTTTCGCTTTTCTTTGCCATGTGAGAGCATCTTCAACAGGCGCACAAAAACTGCTCCACGCGTTAAAATTCTAGTTTTTTGGGGGCCGGACAGCTCCATCAGAAGCTGTAAAATAGTGCACGCGCAAAAAAGTATTGGGCACACACTAAAAAGCGCAATCAGAAGCTGCAAATTTGGGACGCCGGATTGCGCGCCCTTCATAATTTGCACTGCGTGTCTTTTTGGACGCACGTTTTTGGGCATCTGCTAAACCAATATTTGGCCCGACGCGCTAAAAGTGCTACAGTGGCGCGCTAAAACTATTTTAGCGTGCAAAATTTTTATCCGCGTGTTGGAGATGCTCTAAGGTAACACGGTATATAATCCTTGACAGTGAGTCGTGGCACTAGCCAACTCTGGATGGATGGATGGATCATGCATGTATATCTTAATTAGCGATTTATGTATTACCTCAGCATGTATGATAGTAGGTGGTATACACACACTCTGTATGTTTCCTCCGTGCGTTGTCTGGCTCATGTGGGTGAAACGACATCGAGCTCCACAACTTTCACTTTTGATAAAAGCACGATCTAAAAGGGGATTTAAAGCGCGAATCTCTACCTCTAATCTTTGACATACAAATGCGCCTGGTTTTGTTAGTTACCTGACGCTATCTGCCACTTGGCCTCCTCCTCCTCATATGGTAGCGTTAAAAGCACGATTAAAAGTTTGTGTCTCTCATATTGTATACATGTATGCACTTGTTTAGTCACCTGAGCCATGCCACTCACTCCTCCTACGGTACCATCACTAGCTCGATTCAATCGTTTCCCCCGTGTGCCTGTCGAGTACCGCGTGGGCTCACTGTCCCTATCCACCAATTATGGCGCACGAAATGGTATAATCTTAGCAATGTCATCTAGGACAGAAAAATGGAAAGAAAATGTTGCCTTCCCTTAGTTGAGAGATGGACTCTTAGAGCATCTACAACTGGACTTAGCAAAACCACCCCCCTAAATAGACATGTGCATGGGCAGCCCGGCCCGAAGGCCCGAGCCTGAAAGCCCTGCATCTGGACTGGGTCCGGGCTTCATTTTCCCGCCCGGAAGCCCGAAAAGCCAGAAAAGCCAGAAATGGCAACAAATGTAATTTTTATTTAAAATATAGGTATAGTATATAAGGATGGCAATGGGTAGGGTATGGGCAGGGTAGAGCAATACCATACCCATACCTGTATAGTCAGTGCGCACAAAATTCCACCCATACCCGTACCCATAGGCATGAAACTTTACCCATACCCATACCCGACGGGTACCCGTACCCATTGGGTACCCAGCGGGCAGAACAAATAGTACACAAGTTGTTCACAATTTTATGCTCATTAATAGCACAATTGACAAAAAAACCAATAATGTCAGCTCAATAACAGGTAGATGAGTAATTGACCAATATCAAAATTGAGAAACCACAACATACTCTTAAGTCAATAGGAGTAGATGAGTCACATGACAAATTAATGACTAATTGAGGACAACTTAACATTAGTTCACCAACGGGCAAGGTATGGGTATACCCGTGGGTACAAGACTATACCTATACCCTACCCATGACTTAATGGGTAGGATATGGGTACTACCCGTGGGTATAAAAGTGTGCTCATACCCTATCCATGCGGGTACGGTACCCGCGGGTACCTGTACCCATGGGTAAAATTCCCATCCTTAATAGTATATTATTTTAACTAAAAATGACAGTATTCATGTGCTTCGGGCCGGGCCAGGCCTGGGCTTGGGATTTTTGCTTCGGGCTTTACAAAGCCTAGCCCGAAACCCAGCCCGGCCCGGGGTTTGAATAGGTGTACCCCTAAACGCACATGAACGCACCCGTTCAGTGTCCGGGCATGTCCGTTTTGATCCCCTTTTTATCCGTGCATGCAACCATGCAGCTCATTTTCTCTCTTATATGTGTGCTCATTTGCATGTGACTAGTGGAGATGAAGAGAGAGAAAGAAAAGAAAGAATAGAACTGGTCGGAGGTGGGCGGCGTCCTACGTGGTGGACGGACTGGACACGTCCGCGTGCCGTCATCCGATATTTGGTCACAATATGAGATTTTCTGGATAGCCCGGACGTACAGGGATGAATGACGGGTCTGGTTAGGTCATCTTTTTCCTTCTTTGTTCTATCCGGTCATTGACCGGGCGCGTCCACGGACATTTGAGGAGGATTTGAGGGAACCGCATGTAGAGGCTCTTAGTAAACTAGATAAGATAATTTTTATCCATTACTAAGTATGTGCCCGTGCACTGCCACAGGAGTCACAAAATTTCAGCGCAATAAGAGCCTGGAAAACCATGGCATTCTGAAATAAGCCGACACTACAATCCTCCTGATCTTACAAACATTTTGTTTTCAATTCTATTGAGATAAATTAGCATCCAATACACATAACAGTGTCAAAGTGAGCCTAAACAAATAATTCAAATACGTTTTTCAAATTAAAATAGACAACTTCACATCATGGTAGTCTTAAGTGTATCAATCGTCATTGGTTTCCTTCAGCTGTAACAATGAACTTCATACAACACACCCTTTGAAATTGTATATATAGCCTTTTATCATCAACGAGGAACAATTGTTCCATCATTCGGCACCATTTATAAGAAAAAGACCATCATTTGGCACCATTTATAAGAAAAAGACCATCATTTGGCACTAGTCACGTTAATTTTTATTGCTCATCTTTCAAAATAAAAATGAAAATTATGGCACCTCTATAAAATAAGACTTGTAATGTTTAAGATTTTACTTAGGATCTGAGAGTATGTATAGCCGCATATAGTGAATTAATAGTGGGATAAGTCAAAGTGTTCTCGTTAAGATATCATAAGTATGAAAGTGTAGTCTTTAAGATAACAAAAGTAGGAGCAAGATGAAGGAGTTATAATATTGCACTTTTATCCCCTTTTCCTTTCCACTTTCCTTCGCCATTCAAGGTAATCGTGATATACAATCCTTGAGAGTGAGTCGTTGCACTAACACTTGATGGATGGATGGATGGATCATGCATGCATATCTTAATTAGCGATGCATGCACTACCTCAGCATGCATGATATATCTGGATCTTTGGTAGGCGATAGCTAGGTGTGTGTGCACATTGTATCCATCGTTTTCCCCTTGTGTTTCTTGCTCATATGGGTGAAACCATCAAGCTCCACAACTCTTTCGTATCTCAGTTTCACTTTCTACAGAAGCTCAATCCAAAAGAGTATTCAAAGTCGCCTCTTTATCTCTAATCTTTTAGACACATGCATGTGCCCGGTTTAGTTACTGGTTACCTAGCTCTATATGGCACTTTGCCTCCTCCTCCTCATACGGTAGCGTCAAAAGACGTTTAAAAGTGTGCCTCTCATCTTGAATAGGTACATCATGCACTTGTTTAGTGACTGGAACCTTTCTAGTGCCGCGTGGGCTCGGCTTACTGATTCTCTTATTATGTCGTGTACAATGGTATAATCTTAGCAATGATGTCTAGGATAATAAAAAAAGCCTTGCATTCCCATAACTGAGAAATAGTCTCCTAGTAAGGAAGATAAGACCAATCAATGTCAGACCTAAAAGATGCTGCACTGATATCAAAGTCAGATCAGTCGGATGCTAGAGGGGTGGCAATGCCCTCGAGTGGCAAAGACATAATAATCATACATACATACATACATACATATAATACTAAGAGATAATCCTTATATTACTGTACATGCCCCAAGTATTATAAGAAAACACATACAAGAAATTCCATGCATCACTTGGTCACTAGTAAGCATGGACATGAAATTCATGTCTATTGAAAGCATATATTTAAACTACTAATTTTTTTCCCTTCGAACCATGCATGAAGAGCTGCATGTATTCATTAGATAGAAGAAGAGTACAACGCCTAAGTGGCATAACCGGTACAACACCAAATATGACATAATTCGAAAGTAAAATTACAAACCTAAACCACAACAGACGACATAAGGGTCTCCAGCACAAGCGCCGACAACCAAGGAGCCGTGGAATACGCAAGCAACTTAAACAAGTACAACCTAAACTACTATGAATATTTCATGTCGTGACCCATATCCCATCACGTTCTTTGATTAAACAAATAAATCAAACAATATATTATGCCACAGAAAAACAATTGCACATTTCATACCCGTTTTAACTGCACATTGTTATTACCTTAATCTCATATGAGTAGCATGAGAAACAAATAGATAACACACACACCAACTGTAATATCATTTGAATTTGCATTGTCTAGTTTTTCTTGATCATTTGGTGGTCACCAGTCCTAATTTCTACCATGAAAGTACCGTAGTCACATTTCTTTGCAAAGATGCCCGCGTGCCAACATCTCTACTTGACACACCATGCCAACAGCCCCAAGATCACCACCTGAACCTACTCATTACACACACTTACGAAAACAGGGGATTCACAAAGATGAAAAACTTATTTATTAAGGACCATGATCAATACACCCAGCCTGGATTGTCAACTGAGGGCATTATAAGGCACTTCCAAAAGCATGGACAGACACACCAATTACATTGAAAACTAGATGATTCACCGCGCGTTGATGCGGGACGTTAGCATGCCAATCAACTCATTGACAGATGCACATTAAGGGAAATAAATGTTAGCTATTTGGTGCTACAACATCTGCTCACATGCATAAAAGGATTAACCGAAAGGCAATTTTACTAAAATATCTACTCTGATGAAATTTATTGACTTGATTGATCTAGGAACTATATGATTGTATGCATCTTTGAGATTAACTTTTAGAACATTCCATGTTCTTCATATGTAAATGGACTTCATGAATCTACAGTGCTAATATAGAAATGTGGCGCCGACAGGGTACAGAGTTTCAATATTTGAAATTAGTGACGACACAAAGAAATTGCTATACTCCTCTAACTGAAATCTTGCAACACAAAACATACATGAAGAAACAACCAAAAACCCTCATATTTGCAACAAATGTGAAAGCAGAAGAGCTATAATAAAACGGAGTTGCATCAAGCAAGAAGGTCCAAACCTGAATAGTTAATGTCTATTAGAATGGCCATGCATGTAAATAAAACAAAACTAAAACCACATAACGTCCAATAGGAACAGTAGTGCAGAAGAATCATCAAAGGGCAATCACATCTGAACCACATAAAACTGGACCAATTGTTTAATCCTAAACAGAACTGGTAATTCTAAAGCTATCATATACCCATAAAAACAATTAAATTCAATTTATTTAATCTAATACATAAAGAAGTGTTAAATATGAAGAATAATTACCATCCAGTGTCAACTGGGTTGAGAGCTTAAGGCGCAAATAACCCAATATCTATTTGAGAGTCTGAAAAGTACTTGTACATGATAGTTCCCCTCAGCCTGACCAGAAGCAGTAGCACCAGCAGGATGGCCCTTGTACTGAAAATAAAATGGCATGACAGTTCAAATGGGCATACCGGAAGCTGGTACATAGTACAACTTTGGCCACTGATCTAGTAATTATATACTCAAGAGCTATGTAGGTCAAGAAGAGATTTTAAGTAAACAAAGTTGTTCCGATTAGACATTGTGGGAAAACACACTATGAAATAAAATAACAGCTCATATAAAAAGCAATGAAAAAATAGCGTCACCCTAAAAATATGCTATAAGCGTGCTATATCGCGCTATAGCGTGCTATTAGCGAGAATTATACATAGATTTTTTTAGCAAGACATTTCTCAAAATGCTATAGCGCGCTATTTTTTTCATTGATAAAAAGAGATGGCATCACATTCACAATGCTAGCTACTTTTGAATATACCATGGAACTTAATCCATTGAACAACTAAGGAAACCTGATGATGAATCGATGATGCTAGTGGACATGCATCTACCACATGCCACACACAGAATATACATCGACAGAAGCACACATGGGACTCGCTAGGCCTAGGACTCGCGTAGGAAGATGTGCGGTGGCCAGCTGTACTCCTACTGCTCCGTCAACCAAGACAACGGCGATAGTAAGAGGAAACGTCAACCTGGAGCAGTGCTGAGTTTGGCTGATCCTACCTAGAGGAGAGGAAGGGGATATGAACGTAACATCGTAGCATCAAATTATTCGGGAGACATGGAGACGGAGAAGAAACGCATAGAGACCTTGTAGTAGAGGAACACGCGACGCTCGTGGATGCCTGCCATCCCGCGAGCTTCTCCTTGCTGAGATCCTCCCACTGGAACCCGAACTCCTTGTCCAGATCGGGGGTCGTGGCGGGGATGGCTGCTTCTGATGGGTCTGAGGCCGCCGACGCGAGGAGGGCCGGGGCAGAGAGATGACGTGCGCACAGGCTGATTCGGCTAGGCTACTCAGTGTTCTAGTTGGGCAGCAATGGAACCACGGCTCTGCCCACGACCCATCGGCCAGAAAGGCGTCCAAGAAGAGTAACACTGGCAAACGTGAGGCGATCATACCAGTGGTAAGAGAAGGATGGGCGCCCTCGGAAGCTTTCTACGGTGGTGAGGAAACTGAATTGGAGAATTGATGGGGGGTCCATCGGAGAAAGGAAGAGGCACGGTCAGACGTGGGCGCAGCGTGCGTCGTGGATCTAAGACTGACAGTAGAATCGGGGTAGGTATGAGGAGGCAAGATCCTAGCTATGGAGTAGTTGTACACACGAGTTTTACGAGTTCAGGCCCTTCTCGGAAGAAGTAACAACCCTACGTCTCAGTGCCCTGAGGCGGTCGACTGGATTATATGTGTGTGTGTGTGTTTACAAAAGATGCAAACCCTTGTCCCAGAGGAGGGGGTGGCTTATATAGAGTGCGCCAGGACCCCTGCTCCCCTCCGTTACACAGGGTTCAATGTACATTAAGAGAGGAATGTTACTGGTAACGCTAGCCATTAAGTGCTATAAATGATAATTAAGCCTATAAGTAAATGCTCGACCGTTGTTGACAGAGTGGCTTTAGATCTTCTGCTCGTCGAGTGGCTTCTGCGACGGTCGAGTGACATTGATTCTTCCGAGTGGAACGTCTCTGGTCGAGTGAATGATGGTACCCTTTGAATGATTCTGGCTTTAGGGTGATGTCCTAGGGGAAGGTGTCTAGGTCAGGCCTATGACCCTACCCTAGGTACATAGCCTCATCATTAGCCCCCGAATGGTTCAGGGTCCGAGTGGAGAAGGAGTTGATAACCTCTCCGATTCAGCTTTTGTGCTTTGGAAATGTCTTGTCCAGAGGTCGAATGAACATTCATGATGACTTCAACTGCTTGTTCAGTCGCCTTGATCCATTCTTGGTTTTGTCGAGTGAACTTTCATTGTTGAGCTTCGAGTGTTGATATAGAAAAAATCTTCCGACTGACGGGTTGTTCTGCTGTCTGCGGATTTCACGGGATTCAAATTTTGGGAAGCGCGCCGGGCGGGGGAGGCCGCAGTAATCGGGACGGATTAGGCAGGCCGCCTCGATCTCCGCGCCACCTTTTTCGCCACGTATCGCGCGTGCGACTGTTGCGGGATTTGATCGGATCGCCTGGGCCCATGAGTCAGCCACTCGGAAATGCCCTCATATAAGGCGTTGGACGGGGATTTTCGCACAGTGCGTTCTCATGGTTCCCCTTCCTCCTCTGTTTTCTCCACCGCATCTATTTCTGCTCTCGGCGTCGTCACCCTGCTTGAACTCGATCCGCTGCCATGGGGAAGGAGAAGACGGTGGCGTTGGAGCATGCGAAGAAGGCGACGGCGAAGGCGAAAGGGGTGGGTCTTCGTCGAGGTCCGGCCTGCCGCCTGGCTGGATCCAGGGAAACTGGATCCGCTCGACAATCAGCCAAGATGATATCGATGACTTGGTTGAGGGGGGCTGATCCCCCACGAATCGGCGTGGTTCCCGGGGAACGAGACCGAGCCGCAGCCGCAGGAGGGTGAGTGCGTTCTCCTTGCCACTCATGTCGACCGCGGGTTTTCTTTGCCTCCCCATCCTTTTTTCCGAGGTTTCCTGAACTTCTTTGGGGCTCAACTCCACCACTTTTCCCCGAACACCATCGTGTACCTTGCCGCTTTCGTGTCCATGTGCGAGAACTTCCTGGGCTGTCGACCACACTGGGGTTTCTTCAAGCACATATTCACGTGTCGTTCTCAGACGGTCAAGAAGGCCAACCCGAGTGATGAGAGGACGCAAGTGATACAGATGTGTGGGGGCCTTGTAATTCAGATGAGGAACAAGAGCACTTTCCCAACTATGATCCTTCCCGACTCGGTTCGGGGTTGGCAGTCGACCTGGTTCTACTGCAAGGACCAGCCGAACCCGGGGCAGTCGACTGGACTTCCCCCCTTTACCATGGCCCGAGTAGAGATACCCTCCACCTTGAGAGTGATCCCAGAGGAGAAGGCGCATGTGAAGGTGTTGGTCGAGCGGGTGGTCCAACTCGTCCGCGACGGAGTGACCGGTATGGACCTGCTGGAGGTCTTCCTCAGTCGACGAATCCAACCACTCCAAGCTCGTGACCATCCGATGTGGATGTATTCGGGAATCGAGGATTCCACTCGAATCCACCCGAAGAATGTCAGTGAGGACACGGTGGAGCAATGGATGAGAGGCATTACGGGCAACAAGAATAACCCCCGGGGGTCCAGGAGGGTGGTTCCATTCGACCATTTGCGCCGGCCGGAACATGTACGATTCTGCATTGTCGAGTGTTTTCTTGATTGACCATGTAACATCTTGTTGATGGTCGACTGCCTTTCTTTCGTTCGTTGTCTTTCAGGCTCTTGTTGATATGTACTCAATGTCCAATGGAGTGCAGGAGCAAGATCTCGAGGGAGAGGTGAGCGGAGGAGAGAGTGGCGAGTGGCACTCGGATGCAGAGGAGGACGAGGAGAGCGACGATCCGAGTGATGAAGAAGAGGTCGACTCGCCTCCTCGCAGAGAAAGAAGGTCCAAGCACGTTCACGACCCGGCAAACACCCGCGACCTGGTGGCCGTGCCAACTGGGCAGTCTTCAAAGCACACTCGGACGTCTTCTCCAGTGCCAACCGCGGAGGCACCGAAGAAGCCCAAGACCACGCCGCCTCTAGTGCCAAAACCACCGAAGGCCACATCTTCCAAACCGCCGAAGGCTTTGCCCAAAATCAAAGTCGTCATTCCCACTATCTCTGGGTAACAATCTAACATGATCCTTTGGTTGACTTGTGTAACCGAACGTGACCGACTGGATGTTGACGTTTGTAGTGCTGCCACCTCTGGGACTTACACCCACCAGTACCGAGACAAGGAGATGGAAGATGCGGTTACCTCCAACCCAGGTACAATTCTCGTGATCTTGTTCTTAATTATTTGGCCGATTAAATTCTGGGGATTCATTTGGGGTCGACTAATTTCTTTGCAGCCCCGTCCAATGTTATCGAGCTTCCGGATGACGATGAAGACGTGATACCGAGGCCCAGAAGGAGCAAGAAAGCGGCAGCTGGCAAGATATCTCAGTCGGAACTGGCGACATAACCAACAGTCCAACAGCCCGAAGATGCAGGTAGAGCCTCTGTAACTTTTGTTGTCCCAGTGTCGAGGGAATGCCTCACACCGTCGACTGTACCAGTGTTTTCTTCGGCCATCCAACCTCATGCCTCGGAGCTCCAAGCTGCTACGCCTGGACCGTCTGTCCCCTTCTTCACCACCTCTCATGTTCCGGAAAGCCAGTCGGACGCCGCTGCGGAGGCTATCCATCAGGCTGGCGTAATGATGGAGCGGATGAAGGTGGTTCACGACAATAGCCAGGCTGCTTACGACGGCAGCGCGACTCTTCGAGCCAATGTCCAGGTCAATTGACTTCCGACTGAACTTGTTCTATTAGGATATGCTACCTGAATATTTCCCTTCGAACAATCTCTTGTTGTCTGCTTCGAATCTATACACCCACTAGGTGTTTTGTTGTCTTTAGTATTTGCACTCTTCCACTCGGTCTGGTCGAGTGAGATATGAACCAGTGGGGGCACGACAAGTGCACCCACTGGGTGTAGTCCCCGAGACCGAAGTCGACTGCTGGCAGTTGGCTGGGGTCTGAGCACTTCTTTCTCTTTCCTTTCTCCCACTCGGTCTGGGCGAGACGGCCGAGTGGGAACTAAACCAGTGGGGGCACGCCAAGTGCACCCACTGGGTGTAGTCCCCGAGACCGCGGTTGACTGCTGGCAGTCGGCCGGGGTCTGAGTACTTCTTCTTCTTCTTCTTCTTTTTTGTACTCGACCTGGGCGGATCGGCCGAGTGGAAACTGAACCAGTGGGGGCACGCCAAGTGCACCCACTGGGTGTAGTCCCCGAGACCGCAATCGACTGCTGGCAGTTGGTTGGGGTCTGAGTAAACTTTGAAGTTTTATTCACTCGGAAGTAAATAATCTTTGATCTTGTTGATTGATATGTCTTTTACTCTCTGCAGAAATCTTGTACTCTCATTTCCAAGTTCTCCAAGTTTAAGGAGAAGCAGAGGCAACTCAATCTTGACCTGGAGCTGGCCCGACAAAATTTGAAGAAGGCTCAAGATGAAGTTGCTGGTATGGAAGGTAACTGCCTGTCGGCTGCTCATGTCGATCGTCCTTTAAATTATCCCTTCGATCTTTTGTATGATCTAACTGCTTATTTTGCAGAGAAAATGAGGTTGGCTCTGGAAAAGAAGGACTTGGACCTTGCAGCTGCGCAGGAGGAGGCTCAAGAGAAGACTACCCTCGCTGACAAGAAGTTGGCTTTAGTCGGAGCGCTGGAAGAGGAAGTAAGCAAGCTGAAGTCCTCTCTCACTGAATCCAACCGAGAGGCAACTCGTCCGAAGAAGGATAAGGTGGCTCTGAACGAGAAGCTGGAAGACATGGCTCGTAAGAGAAATGACTTGGGAGCTTATCTGGGAACCCTCACCAAGAAGCTCTTTCTTATGCTCGAAGGTACTCCTTTTAATCCGACTGCTTTACTGTTTGTAAGTTAGTCCTGTCCAGTCGACTCACTAACTCCTTGACTGTAGAATTCTGCGAAAACTTTGAAGAAGAGACTGGACAGATTGAGACGGGTTTGGACCCTATCATTTCTCTAGTCAGTGACGAGGCTGCCATGAATGTGCTTCGACTGGAATCCCGCATCACCAGTGTTACAAGTTATCTTGGCCGTCTGAAGGTGGCAATTTCGCGCATCGACTCATCGCTCTGGCCAAGGGCAACGCTTAAAAATGATCTCGAGTCTCTGATGGCTCGACTCAACGAGGTCCCCGGTCGGGTGCAAGAATGGAAGAAGTTCTCTGCCCGATGCGGTGCTGACGTGGCCCTGTCGCTAGTAAGAGTCCACTGCAAGGAATCCCGCAAAGATAAGCTGGCGGCGATCAAGGTCGCTAACACCAAAAGGCATGACTTCCAGTCCTTCATGGAGACTTTCATCGCTGCTGCCACTCGGATCGCTGATGGAATTGACTTGGACGAATTCGTCGAGCCTGCAAGCCCTCCTCCTGCCGAATGAACAAACTTGAGATTTAAACTTGCCTTAAATTTGCCTCGGAATGCCAAGTGGTTTCTGTAACCATTAAACTCATTCGGGCCTGATGCCCGAGTACTTTTATCTTTGTTTTGAAACTCTTGAGATTTTATCCGATCTTGGTTTATCTTCTACATATGCTTGCATTCATCTTCGAGTAGAACTTGTTCTTCACTCGGACTCTCCTTCGAAATGCAACTCCGAAGGGGATATCCCAGTCGACCTGCACCTCGCCATCCTTGTGGACAAGGATGGAGCGCACATTGTATTTGTGGTGCAGCTCCGAGGAGAGGGTTGCGGTCGACCCGCACCTCGTCATCCTTGCGGATAGGGATGGAGCGGACATTGTACTTGTAACGCAGCTCCGTGAGAGGATTGCAGTCGACCTGCACCTCGTCATCCTTGAGGATAGGGATGGAGCGGCCATTGTACTTGTAGCGCAGCTTTGTGAGAGGATTGCAGTTTGACCTGCACCTCGTCATCCTTGCGGACAGGGATGTAGCGGACATTGTACTTGTAGCGCAGCTCCGTGAGAGGATTGCAGTCGACTTGCACTTCGTCATCCTTGCAGATAGGGATGGTTTTGGAACTTAGGCGAGTACTGAACCGCAGCTAAGCCTCCGAGTGTGAGGTTTGCTCATCACTCGGTAGGATTTTTGAAACTTAGGCGAGTACTGGACAGCAGCTAAGCCTCCGAGTGTGAGGTTTGCTCATCACTCGGTAGGATTTTTGAAACTTAGGCGAGTACTGGACTGCAGCTAAGCCTCTGAGTGTGAGGTTTGCTCATCACTCGATAGGATTTTTTCAACTTAGGCGAGTACTGGACTGCAGCTAAGCCCCTAAGTGTGAGGTTTGCTCATCACTCGGTAGGATTTTTGAAACTTAGGCGAGTACTGGACTGCAGCTAAGCCTCTGAGTGTGAGGTTTGCTCATCACTCGGTAGGATTTTTGAAACTTAGGAGAGTACTGGACTGCAGCTAAGCCCCCGAGTGTGAGGTTTGCTCATCACTCGGTAGGATTTTTCAAACTTAGGTGAGTACTGGACTGCAGCTAAGCCTCCGAGTGTGAGGTTTGCTCATCACTCGGTAAGATTTTTGAAACTTAGGCGAGTACTGGACTGTAGCTAAGCCCCCGAGTGAGAGACTTGCTCATCACTTGGTAGGGATTTTTCAACTTAGGCGAGTACTGGACTGCAGCTAAGCCCCCGAGTGAGAGACTTGCTCATCACTCGGTAGGATTTTTTAAACTTAGGCGAGTACTGGACTGCAGCTAAGCCCCCGAGTGAGAGGTTTGCTCATCACTCGGTAGGATTTTTGAAACTTAGGCGAGTACTAGACTGCATCTAAGTCCCCGAGTGTGAGGTTTTCTCATCAGTCGGTAGGATTTTTGAAACTTAGGCGAGTACTGGACTGCATCTAAGCCCCCAAGTGAGAGACTTGCTCATCACTCGGTAGGATTTTTTCAACTTAGGCGAGTACTGGACTGCAGCTAAGCCCCCGAGTGAGAGACTTGCTCATCACTCGGTAGGATTTTTGAAACTTAGGCGAGTACTGGACTACAGCTAAGCCCCCAAGTGAGAGGTTTGCTCATAACTCGGTAGGATTTTTGAAACTTAGGCGAGTACTGGACTGTAGCTAAGCCCCCGAGTGTGAGGTTTGCTCATCACTCGGTAGGATTTTTGAAACTTAGGCGAGTACTGGACTACAGCTAAGCCCCCGAGTGTGAGGTTTTCTCATCACTCGGTAGGATTTTTGAAACTTAGGTGAGTACTGGACTGCAGCTAAGCCCCCAAGTGAGAGACTTGCTCATCACTCGGTAGGATTTTTTCAACTTAGGCGAGTACTGGACTGCAGCTAAGCCCCCGAGTGAGAGACTTGCTCATCACTCGGTAGGATTTTTTAAACTTAGGTGAGTACTGGACTGCAGCTAAGCCCCCGAGTGAGAGGTTTGCTCATCACTCGGTAGGATTTTTGAAACTTAGGCGAGTACTGGACTGCAGCTAAGCCCCCGAGTGTGAGGTTTTCTCATCAGTCGGTAGGATTTTTGAAACTTAGGCGAGTACTGGACTGCAGCTAAGCCCCCAAGTGAGAGACTTGCTCATCACTCGGTAGGATTTTTTCAACTTAGGCGAGTACTGGACTGGAGCTAAGCCCCCGAGTGAGAGACTTGCTCATCACTCGGTAGGATTTTTGAAACTTAGGCGAGTACTGGACTACAGCTAAGCCCCCAAGTGAGAGGTTTGCTCATAACTCGGTAGGATTTTTGAAACTTAGGCGAGTACTGGACTGCAGCTAAGCCCCCGAGTGTGAGGTTTGCTCATCACTCGGTAGGATTTTTGAAACTTAGGCGAGTACTGGACTACAGCTAAGCCTCCGAGTGTGAGGTTTGCTCATCACTCGGTAGGATTTTTGAAACTTAGTCGAGTACTGGACTACAGCTAAGCCCCCAAGTGAGAGGCTTGCTCATCACTCGGTAAGATTTTTGAAACTTAGTTGAGTACTGGACTGCAGCTAAGCCCCCGAGTGAGAGGCTTGCTCATCACTCGGTAGTATTTTTGAAACTTAGGTGAGTACTGGACTGCAGCTAAGCCCCCGAGTGAGAGGCTTGCTCATCACTCGGTAGAATTTTTTCAACTTAGGCGAGTACTGGACTGCAGCTAATCCCCCGAGTGAGAGACTTGCTCATCACTCGGTAGGATTTTTGAAACTTAGGCGAGTACTGGACTGTAGCTAAGCCCCCGAGTGAGAGGCTTGCTCATCACTCGGTAGGATTTTTTTATCTTAGGCGAAACGGGTTCGTAGCTAAGCCACCCACTGGGGGATTTCAGAAACATACGTAAGTAATCGACAATCTTTTTAGAAGACTGTAAAACTCTTGTCTTTGATAAACAAAATACAAAGGTGTTTTTATTAGATCTCAGCAGACTGAGTGTTTAAGTATAAAAGGGGCGGAGCAGCTCTGCATTCCAGGCGCGCGGCTCGGTTTTCTTGTGCTCGACGTCATAAAGGTGGTACGCTCCATTGTGGAGCACTCTGGTGACCATGAAGGGGCCTTCCCAAGAGGGAGCAAGCTTGTGTGGTTTCTGCTGATCCACTCGGAGAACTAAGTCTCCCTCTTGAAATGCTCAACCCCTCACATTTCTGGCATGGAATCGACGCAGATCTTGCTGATAGATGGTTGATTGGATCAAGGCCATCTCTCTTTCTTCTTCAAGGAGGTCAACTGCATCCTGTCGTGCTTGTTCTGCTTCTTCCTCTGTGAAAAGCTCGACTCGGGGTGCATTGTGGAGCAAGTCACTCGGAAGTACGGCTTCGGCTCCATAAACCAAGAAAAACGGGGTTCTGCCAGTCGACCGATTGGGAGTTGTCCTCAATCCCCACAATACTGATGGAAATTCGTCGACCCAGGCTCCTGCTGCGTGTTTGAGGTCACACATCAGTCGAGGTTTCAGTCCTTTGAGAATCAATCCATTTACCCTTTCGGCCTGTCCATTCGACTGGGGGTGAGCGACCGAGGCATAGTCGACTCGAGTACCTTGTGAAGCACAAGAAGTCCTGAACTCATCAGAATCAAAATTTGATCCGTTGTCAGTGATGATGCTGTGGGGAACACCATATCTGAATGTTATCTCTCTGATGAAGCTGACAGCAGTACTGGCATCAAGGTTCTTGATAGGCTTGGCTTCAATCCACCTGGTGAACTTGTTGACTGCTACAAGCACATGAGTGAATCCACTCCTGCCAGTCCTCAAAGGTCCAACCATATCCAATCCCCAAACAGCAAAAGGCCATACGAGCGGAATGGTTTTCAGGGCCGACGCAGGCTTGTGAGACATGTTGGAGTAGAACTGGCAACCTTCACATTTGTCGACTATTTCTTGTGCCATCTCATTTGCTCGAGGCCAGTAAAATCCCGCTCGGTATGCTTTGGCCACAATGGTCTGAGAGGACGCATGGTGACCACAGGTCCCCGAGTGGATATCATTCAGGATCACTCGACCTTCTTCAGGTGTTATGCATTTCTGGCAAACTCCAGTCACACTTTCTCTGAACAACTGTCCTCTTATCACGGTGAAGGCCTTAGATCGACGGACGATCTGTCGAGCCTGTTCTTCATCTTTTGGGAGTTCTCTTTTAAGAATGTATTAGATATATGGTACTGTCCAATCGGGGGTGATGACCAAAACTTCCATGATCAAGTCGACCACGACTGGAATCTCGATTTCAGTCGGATCGGTGGCATTCTTCGGCTGTGGGGGCTCTTCAGTGAAGGGATCTTCTTGAACTGAAGGTGCATGAATATGCTCCAGGAACACATTACTGGGAATGGCTTCTCTCTTGGAGCCTATCTTTGCCAGATCATCGGCTGCTTGATTTCTCAGTCGGGGGATGTAATGGAGCTCTAACCCCTCGAACCTCTTTTCTAACTTTCTTACTGCATTGCAATAACCGGTCATGGCTAGGCTTCTGACGTCCCACTCCTTCATCACCCGATTGACCACTAAATCCGAGTCGCCATAGACCATGAGGCGACGGACGCCGAGTGAAATAGCCATACACAACCCATACAGAAGTGCCTCGTATTCAGCCTCATTGTTGGAGGAGTCAAAGTGAATCTGGAGAACATAACTGAGTTTGTCACCACGGGGGGAGACCAATACCACTCCAGCACCGGAACCATTTAGCATCTTGGATCCATCGAAGAACATGGTCCAATGCTCCGAGTGAATTTGGGCTGGAAGTTGCTGTTCGATCCACTCGGCGAGGAAATCAACTATTGCTTGGGACTTAATAGCCTTCTTTGCTTCAAACTTGATATCCAGGGGAAGGAGTTCAATCGCCCACTTTGCCACTCGACTAGTTGCCTCTCTGTTGTTCAGAATCTTCGATAATGGAGCGTCGCTGATGACTGTAGTGGAGTGATCAGAGAAATAGTGTGCAACCTTCTTTGTGGTCATGTAGATTCCATAAACAAGCTTCTGATAATGGGGATATCTTTGCTTTAATGGAGTCAGGACTTCAGAAACGTAATATACTGGGCGCTGAACTTTATAAGTTTTTCCTTCTTCTTCCCACTCGACCGTCAGTACTGTACTGAAAACTTGTCCAGTGGCTGCAATGTAAAGCAGTAAAGGCTCTTTGCTGATTGGTGCAGCAAGCACCGGCTGGGTGGAAAGCAGGGCTTTGAGCTCTACAAACACTGCATCAGCTTCGGGAGTCCACTCGAACTTATCAGACTTCTTCATCAGTCGGTAAAGAGGCAGTGCCTTTTCACTGAGACGAGAAATGAATCGTCTCAGAGCGGCCAAACAACCAGTAAGCTTTTGGACATCGTGCACACGCACAGGGCGTTTCATCCGAAGAATGGCACCAACTTTCTTAGGGTTAGCGTCGATCCCTCGTTCAGAAACGAGGAAACCGAGTAACTTTCCGCCGGGAACTCCGAATGTGCACTTTGATGGATTAAGCTTGATATCATACCTTCTGAGGTTGGCAAAGGTTTCGGCAAGGTCAGCCAGCAGGTCAGAGCCTTTACGTGACTTGACTACAATGTCATCCATGTATGCTTCCACATTCTGACTGATTTGGGTGAGCAGACACTTCTGGATCATCCTCATGAATGTGGCTCCGGCGTTCTTCAGGCCGAATGGCATAGTGACATAATAGAAACATCCGAATGGAGTGATGAAAGCCGTTTTTATCTCATCAGGTCCATACAGTCGGATCTGATGGTACCCGGAATAGGCGTCCAAGAAGGACAAACGCTCACACCCCACAGTTGAGTCAACAATTTGGTCGATGCGAGGAAGAGGAAAATGATCTTTCAGGCAGGCCCGATTGATATGCTTGAAGTCAATGCACATGTGAAGTGAATCATCCTTCTTGGGGACCATGACAACATTGGCGAGCCGCTCGGAGTGGTAAATCTCTCGAATGAACTCAGCTGCCAGGAGCCGAGCCACTTCCTCGCCAATTGCTTTTCTCTTCTGGACGGTGGACCGTCGGAGATGTTCCTTGACTGGTTTTACTTTCGGGTCGACTCGCAAATGATGCTCAGCCAGTCCCCTGGGTACACCCAGCATGTCAGAAGGTTTCCATGCAAAGATGTCCCAGTTCTCACGGAGGAACTGGATGAGCACTTCTTCCTATTTGCTGTCGAGTGTTGACGAGATATGGGTCGGAGCAGCATTGGGATCGGTCGGGTGGATATGAATCGGCTTCGTTTCTCCTGATGACTGAAATGCGGACTCTGTGACAGGCTTCTTGGCTCGCAGCAAATCACTCGGATCTGCATTTTTCTAGTACTCTTGTAGTTCCACTACTGCCATCTGTGCATCGGAAATTTTTGAGCCCTTCTGGAAACACTCTTCTGCCTTCTGCCGATTGCCGGTGACAGTGATTACTCCCTTGGGACCAAGCATCTTCAATTTGAGATACACGTAACATGGTCGAGCCATAAAACATGCATAAGCGGGTCTTCCCAGAATGGCATGGTAAGCACTCTTGAAATTCACTACCTCAAACATCAACTTTTCCTTGCGGTAATTCTTGGAATCACCGAAAACGACATCAAGTGCGATCTGGCCGAGTGCCTGAGCCTTCTTGCCGGGTATAACACCGTGGAAACTCATGTTGCTTTCACTAAGCTTGGACATCGGAATGCCCATTCCCTTCAAGGTTTCAGCATAAAGGATATTCAGGCCAATGCCACCATCCATCAGCACTTTAGTCAGTCGAGTGCCTTTGACTACTGGGTCAACCACCAGTGCTTGCCTCCCAGGGGTGGCTATATGCGCTGGGAGGTCTGACTGGTCAAATGTGATGGCAGTCTGGGACCACTTCAGATAACTGGGTGTTGTCGGAGCAACCATGTTCATTTCCCTGTTAGTAATCTTCAATCGACTTTTGCTTTCAACATCAGCAAAAATCATCAGCGTGGAATTGACATTGGGAAAGCCGTCATCATCTTCTTCCCTATCCTCACCTCCGTCCGACTCCTTTTCCTTTTCCTTGGGTTGTTTCTCTCGGAACTGCTTGATCAGGAAATGACACTGTCGAGTGGTGTGTTTAGGGTAAATGATGTTCCCCTCTTCATCTTTCTTGGTATGAATCTGGCACGATAAATCCAACACATCATTCCCATCTTTATCCTTAACTTTTCTGGGAGCCCAGGGCCCTTTGGGCTTCCCTTTGAACTTTCCTTGGGCAACAGCTAAAGCTTCACTAGGAGTAGCTGGTTTGGCCTTTCGCTTCTGTTTCTGACTGGAATTCCCTCCTCCGGTTTCTTGGGCGATTGTTTTGTGTTTGCCACTCCGGAGTCGGTCTTCCTCTTCACCATTCGCATATTTGGTGGCAATCTCTATCATCCGAGTCAGAGTCATATCTCCTGTCCGACCGAATTTCAGGTTCAACTCCCGATACTTAACGCCTTCCTTGAAGGCACAAATTGCTTGGTGATCTGACACATTCTCTATAGTATGGTGTAACGTGATCCATCTCTGGATATAATCTCTCAAAGTTTCATTCGGTTTCTGGACACAACACTGCAATTCTGTCAACCCTACCGGCCTTTTGCAAGTGCCTTCAAAGGTCCTAACAAACACTTGAGCAAGTTCCTCCCAACTGTATATGCTGCCAGGAGCCAACTGATTCAACCATGCTCTAGCAGAGCCCTCCAACATCAAGGGGAGGTGCTTCATGGCTACATCATCATTGCCACCACCAATCTGCACAGCCACTCGGTAATCCTCAAGCCAAGTATTTGGCTTGGATTCGCCGGTGAATTTGCTGACTCCAGTCGCCAACCTGAAGTTGGGAGGAATCACTGCTGCTCTGATGGCTCTGCTGAAACACTCGGGGTCCTGAAACATGCACGTTGCATCCAGTCGGATGATCTCTATCGTGGCCTTCTCTGTGAGCTCTGTTCCTATCAACCAGACCTTGAACGAGGATAGACCTTGCATCAAAACCTGGCTCTCTGGGGTCGACTGGAATTCTTCGTTCACCGCTGCAAGGGCGCCTGTTGTCTTGCCGCCGAGGCATGTATGACCCACTCCTCGGAGGAGGCGTGGGCACTCGACGACGGTCGTCGTGGTCGAGTCGATGATCATACTGCTCCGAGTTCCTGTACTAATCTTGCTGGTACCCACGTCCCTCACGCCGCGGAGGCGATCTCGGGCTGTGGGCAGATTGGACAGTATCCGCCACCACAGACCTGTTGTGAATCCTATTCCGCGACTGAGATACTGCTGTATTTTGCTCCCCCGCTGCCCGGAGTAAAGCTCGAATCTGCATCAAACCTCGGCCAGCTTCTGACTAGGAAGGTTGAATTGACTCTGCTATTCTAGCTGCAGCTGTGAGATTCTGGATCGGAGTTCGATATACCTGAGTCGGAGGCTAAAAAAGTTGTCGTCGACTGGACTCATGGATCCCCTGCCGAGCATGCTTGTCGAGTGCACGCTGGAGGTTCTCCAGTCGAGTGCGCTCAGCCAAGTTGGCCAGGCGCGCCTCCTCCAAGGCCTGGGCCTCGGGGGTTTCTCCAACGATAGGAGTGTGAAGTGCATCCATATTGCGGCGACGAAGATCTTCCCTCCGCTGCGAAGAGAGGGGTTCGGGGCGGTACTCCTCATGAGCACGCAACGGATCACCACCGCCATCGTCACTGCCTTCACGGGTGAAGCCAGGAGGACTGCGTGGTCCATTGACCATCAAGACTTCCGCCGCGGGGTTGCTGCTGTCGCATTCAGACGCAGTCTCGACGGAGTCAGTCGACAGATCGAACAGGCCGTAGAGAGTTTCATCGGGCTCGATTGCCGCGATTTGTGGGGTGGCCGATTGGCGGGCCACCGTGTGCCTCGCCCACCGCTGAAGCCGCGACCGACCGGATCGCTGGCGCCGGCGAACAGCGGAGATTGAGGTTGCCACAAGAGCCAACTGATACGGAGTCGACGGTTGCCAAAGAAGGACGCCGTGAATGCACGCACGGAAGTGCGTCGCCCCGCGGACGGGGAGCGCCTCGACGTCGAGTGGAGCCTCATGGAGCCAAGCGGAGTCGTCGGCGATGAAGACGAGCGCGCCGAGACGGATCTCGCGGCCTTCAGCCAATCCTCCGCCGGAAACCATGATGATGGGAATCGGAGGAATCACAACTTCTCCAATAAACTGCTAAGACACCTGCCCCATGGTGGGCGCCAACTGTCGTGGATCTAAGACTGACAGTAGAATAGGGAGTAGTTATGAGGAGGCAAGATCCTAGCTATGGACTAGTTGTACAAACGAGTTTTACGAGTTCAGGCCCTTCTCGGAAGAAGTAACAGCCCTACGTCTCGGTGCCCTGAGGCGGTCGACTGGATTATATGTGTGTGTGTGTTTACAAAAGATGCGAACCCTTGTCCCAGAGGAGGGGGGTGGCTTATATAGAGTGCGCCAGGACCCCTGCTCCCCTCCGTTACACAGGGTTCAATGTACATTAAGAGAGGAACGTTACTGGTAACGCTAGCCATTAAGTGCTATAAATGACAATTAAGCCTATAAGTAAATGCTCGACCGTTGTTGGTGCAGAGTGGCTTTAGATCTTCTGCTCGTCGAGTGGTTTCTGCGACGGTCGAGTGACATTGATTCTTCCGAGTGGAACGTCTCTGGTCGAGTGGATGATGGTACCCTTTGAACGATTCTGGCTTTAGGGTGATGTCCTAGGGGAAGGTGTCTAGGTCAGGCCTATGACCCTACCCTAGGTACATAGCCTCATTAGCGTGGGGAGGAGAAGAGCCGAGGAACGAAAGGAGGAAGGGCAGGGGGTAGGCGGAGCTCCATTGGTGAGAGGTTGGGTGGGCTCGGATCCAGCTATGGGTGAGGGAAAAACAGGTTTTTTTTTTCACCACCGTGAACGCAGGGGAATAAGACAGATTGACTGCTTTTGGAAACTGAATGATGACACGGCACATCGCTGATGTGGACAGTGTGCATGATGAGAGAATAGAAAGCAGTGGGGAGGAAATTTTTAAGAATGGTAGATCCATAGAGGGATTTTGACACATAAAATGAGGGCAGTATAAAGCACTCTGCTATGTCGCGCTCGGTAAGTCGAAGTGCTAATGAACTGACAAGTTAATAGCCAAATTTATCCAATACATCTTGTTCTTCTGCTGCTATATCGTCTATCACTATTGAAGTATGGGCATCCAGTTGTAAGTTTTACTTGCACAAAAAAAGATCATATGCTTGAGAGGTGTTAGCAAAAGCATAAAGATAGAAGAGCTGAAATGTACAACATATGTGTATCTCAGGAACATGGGTGCTTGCATTCAAGTGTTCTTCATGACTTAGTACTGATGCCGCCACAAATCTTTTTACGGGAAACACGAGACTATAATGATTTAAACTTATTTGGACTCCCATAAAATAGATTCACAATAGATAGCTCTTCTCATGGACGAGGTAGTGAAATGCCATTATACTCCACTGCAACAAAAAGAATGTTGGAGGTGTTCAGTAATTATCTAGTACCATAGTAGCATTAGAAAAGTAGGCACATTGTTCAATCCCTTTGGGAGCCAAACTATTTAGCTAGATGCAGAAGGAGTCCTCTGGGTCCTCCCTTAAGTAGCACTCAACTTGTCAAAAACTATGGTGTTACAACCTATTTTTGTTAAAGAACTGGTAAAGAAAAATTTAATTGGCTGTGTGCCTCACTTCAAGTTTCAAAATTATAATCAAAGGTCCATAGCCAAAGGCAACTCCAAACATGGATCTTCTTTTCTAGACACCAAACCTGGGATACCCATTGAACCGAAGCTTCACATAGAAAATTGTGGATATACACATATATGTACGACAAAGTAGATTGTTCGGTCAATTAATTAAGCTTGCCTTCATTGTGCGAGCTGGGAATTAATTGTGGGATAATTCAAAGTGTTCTGTTAAGATAGAACAAGGAAAAGCAAGAGTGAGGTGTTATATATATCCCTTTTTTCACTTTTCTTCACCATCTAAACTATGTCCATGATATACAACCCATGACAAGATTTGTCGTCACACTAACTCTGGATTGATGGATGCATCATGCATGTATATCTTAATAAGTGATATACCATATAAATTATCTCAACAGGCACACATGATATATGGATCTCCGGTATAGGCAATAGCTAGGTGGTACACACACTTATTTTGTGTCATCCCCCCGTTTGTTGTCTTGCTCATGTGGGTGAAATAGTTGAGCTCCACAACTCTTTCATATCTCACTTCCACTTTGTACAAAAGCACGATCCAAAAGGGGTTTCAAGGCGCACCTCTTTATCTCTAATCTTCCACACGCATGCTTGCGCCTGGTTTAGTTAATCGTTACCTAGCGCTATCTGTCACTTGGCCTCCTCCTCCCCTCCTCCTCCTCCTCGTACAGTAGCGTCAAAAGCACGATTGAAAGTATGTGTCTCTCGTCTTGCATACATGTGTGCACTTGTTTAGTTACTGGAGCCATTCCACTCACTCCTACGACAGTGCCAGCACTAGCTAGATTCTAGTACAAGGTACCTTTCCACCTAATACAATATGCCAAACCAATTTAGGACAGGCTCGGTTTGCAAATTGCAATGGATCAACAGGGATTGAAGGGGAATAGCAGGAATTGTGCCAAGTTCCGTACCAATCCCCCCTCCGTTCCTCCTATCCATACTATGTCGAACAAGCACTTAAAGCATGCATGCAGGCCTGCTGGTGCCTTTCACTGTCATGTTGGCCCGCCCTTTCTATCCACACATTTATTATTCATAAAACAAACACTAGAAATTCCATGCATTACTTACACCTTAGTCAATTGTTTTGCTGATTTTGCTTACATGGCTATTTTCATGTTTCTGATAATTATTTGTCTTTTTTTGGTTGCAAAGTTTCATGAAACAAAATCACATTTGTCATTTCTTCACCATTTTGGCCTATGAATTGTATGTACCTTTGTCAATGCTATTTTCTCCAAATTTTTGTTGATGAACAAAGAATTTCGTGCATATGATCCATCATTTTGGACTACGAATAGACCTGTAAGCCATTTTTGCACAACCCTATAATAAAACGTTTTTTTCATCCAGTTTTTTCGCTTATGTTTGAGGTACGATAACCAACGGTGAATAAGAAAAGAAGAATATATATAAGAAAAAGATCACCAAATGATTTTAGTCAGAAGGGCCCTCGAATCGACCTCTTTTCCTGCTTCACTTTACAATAATGAAAGTGCTTCGTACCATAACATTTTTCCTTTGGGAGCAAAGCACAAGCCAAAAGAGCTAAAGCATGTCTCATCCTTTTACACATACTGTGATTGGTCTCTAATTAGACGTTTAGTTGCTATTATTACCACTGATCACTACCACTCAGTACAACAGTGTCACTAGATTCTTCTCCTACCCCGCTTCCTTTCCAAAGCAAAAGGATAATACCGATTCAGTCTCTTGGAAGTGCTTATAAGGATAGTGCGTGTGCGCGCGCGTTCATAAAAATGAGTGTATGCGTGTATATATGAGTGCTTATGTCTATACTGTGTTAAAAACACAAAAGGATACAATAATAATACAAGCGAAGTTGCCACGCGTGCATGCACAAATATCCCATTGCCATGCATGGACCCGTTCTGGCGTCTGCCACTACCACATGGGCCCGTTTCTACCTGTCCTGGGCCCACTACTCCTTCCACTGCCGTGACATCCAACGATTCATCTACGCTATAAAAACTCACAAGCTCACGACGCACGGTCAGAACTCACACACACACACATCCGCTCAGTCAAAGCCCTTAGCCACCGGAGTATTCCAGACCACAGCAACACTATGCGGGCTCCGGCGAACCTCCTGCACCGCAGCACGGCCGTCACAGCCGGCCCCAGCGAGCCGTCTCCGTCTCCTTCCTCGCTGCCGCCGCCTCATCCGGAGCAGCAGCAGACGGCGCCGGTCATGGCGATGGACTCGGACATGGTGGTGATACTGGCGTCGCTGCTGTGTGCGCTAGTCTGTGTCCTCGGCCTCGGCCTCGTCTCCCGGTGCGTGTGTGGGCGACGACGCTCTAACTCTACTTCATCCTCCGTGCCTCTTCCCCCGAAAGGCCTCAAGAAGAAGGCCATCGACGCGCTCCCCACCGTCTCCTTCACCGTGGCCGGTGCCTCACCGCAGTCATCGTCATCAGCGGCGGCATGCTCGTCGTCATTGGAGTGCGCGATATGCCTTGCAGAGTTTACGGACGGAGAGAGCGTGCGCGTGCTCCCGCGCTGCGGCCACAACTTCCACATGACCTGCGTCGACGCCTGGCTTCGGACGTGCGCCACCTGCCCCTCCTGCCGCGCCCCCATCGTTGTCACACCGGCTCAGCCGCCGGTGGGGCCAACGGTGGTCGTGGTGGTGGCAACGGCGAACAACAGGTGCAGGAGGTGCGGCGAGCTGGAAGCGCCGGCTGGTGGTGCGGATAGCACGTTCTTGCCTTAGCTTTTATCTTACTCTTTTTCGAGTGTTACTGTTAGGTACTAGTATACTAGTATTAATTGCTTGGCAGTTTGTCAGGGAGCCGGAGGAACTGAATCTTTTGTGAGACATATTGGATGTACGCATCTCATGCATGTGGGCTTCGTGTAATTTCAAATCTGCCTTCTATAAAGTTAAGGCATGCTATTGGTATGCTCTTGGAAAGGAGTCAGACTTGAAATGTTTTCCCTGCAAAAGAGAAAAAGTCCGCTCTTTTTTCAGGGAAAAAAGTCTGTACTGTTGTTGTACCTTGAGTACTCTTCTACCTTTCGTTTTTATCTACCAGCAAAAAAGCCCGTGCATTACAACGGGAGAAGAAAATACCGCACAGTTCTAACCCAATAACCATGACTAAGACCCCAATAGGTCTTGCCGAGGCGTCTCTCTCGGTATAAGATGACAAATCTGCTTTTTTCCATGGAAGATTTTACTGAGCGTACATGCACGATTATCAACTGTTTATTTCGTCTCCAATTTGACTTTGAGGTGTTCATTGCAATTCAGGTCGGTGTCTGTACGAAAGAAAGATAGATCGCGCGCTATTATCAAGGTTGCATCCTAAATAACATTTGAAAAAAATTTAACAGGTAAAATAACATCATATTCATATTGTACATATTTTTCTAATCAAATTTCATATGTAATATGTTAAAATTGAAGTTAGGGTATACAAGATATGGGTATTTAGAAAATTATTATTTCTTCTAAATGGACTGAAGGTTAATTATAGAAATGATAGGGGGTTTTCCGCTAAAATACAAAAAAGATTCATTTTCCGTCACTTAATGATGGAATATCAGGTTATTTACCAAAAAAGAGGGGATTTTATGTAAAATAGTAAAAAAACGGTTCGTAGGATTGTCCCGAACAAAAAACAAGGTGCTTGCAGTAGGATTGGCATGTCTACACAGGTGTAGAGTGGGATAATGTGCATGTATGCGGGAGAAACATGGAAACATTAAAGTTTTTGGCAAATGTGACAGACTAGCTACGTTTGTGATAA
Organism: Triticum aestivum; assembly: GCF_018294505.1. Lineage (NCBI taxonomy): Eukaryota > Viridiplantae > Streptophyta > Magnoliopsida > Poales > Poaceae > Triticum > Triticum aestivum. The sequence goes on from NC_057812.1 coordinate 734,031,205, forward strand.
GATCATATGAGAAGAAGATATTATAAGATCTCTGCACTTCTGCTGGCTTTCATGATGGGTGGGATGCCCTTTATGTGTACCGTCTAGTCTCGAAGATTCACCTTTTCTGTAGCGAAGAGTTCATCAGCTACCTGGTGATTGAAACGTCCATGGTTTTGAGTTTGGGGACCAGAGCATGTACGCATGTTAGTGTGGTGCAGGTGCAACGGGTCATGGTCAAATTAACAATCTTGTGATCATTCGGATTTTTTGCACCAAATTGTGTCCATGGATTTGGTGTCAGCAGTCTTGTTCGAACCAAAATAATCCCATGTGAGGTACATGCCGCACTAGCGAAAGTTAGAGCATGAATGTTACTCATATTGAGAGTAGCATGCAGGCCGGCCGGCTAAAGCAGACGAATGGACTCAATCCATCTCCAACGGCAATCCGCAAAGGGCATCTCCAACGGCAATCCGTAAATTTCCTCCCGCATTCGTCTGCGGGCAGGAACCAGTCCGCAGAGCCGGATGCAGAAAGACGCCGTCCAACCATAGCCGCAAACATTTTAAACTTTTTTTAACAAATCAGATAAAATTCATGCAAACTCGGCCGGATTTCATATAAACATGACGAATTTCATACAAATCCGATGAGAATGGTTACACATTAGACATATTTTACCTAAAAAGGTAAAAATATGTGCATGTATAGTCGCACGGAACTCCACTCCCACGACACGGATACACTACGTTAGTCTACGGCCGGCCGCAGCAGATCCCTTTGTCTTTCTCATGTTCGGCAGTCTGCTAACTGGACTGCGGGGAGCCCCGGCCCGGAGGAATATTCTTTCCCCATATTTTCCTATGTCTGGCTACTCCGTTCATTGGAGTGGCAAAGAGGGTGCTTCAGCCGGAGGGAAAGGTGCTTCCGTGAACCTCAAACGGGTGTCCAGCATGGTCTGAGATGAAGACTGGACATGTCACCGGCTGTACAGGCCGGCGATGCACCGACATTGGCCTTCATGGGATACAAGCGGCGGTAGCCACCCGTGTTCTACTTCTCCTCGATGATGGCGGCAGGTGCGGACATGCTGGCCGCGACCTCGTTGACATCCATGTAGCTGGATTCTTTCTCTGCGTGCATGGCGCGGCTACGCGCGCGTCGACGGCGGATGATACGATCGCAGGCACTGGAGGCGGCGATGCATGTGCCATCGTGCTCTCCGTTGTGCCGGGATGGATCAACTTGCCACTCCTCCACGAGCTGGCTTCGAGCGACGAGTTGCTGAACCACGCGCCAACTTAGGGTGGTAAATGGCTCTGTCGGGCTAGGCGAGGGAGGTGGAGCAGCGAGCTGCCTCGCTCGTATCTGGCGGGCTCGGGGGCCACCCAGCCGGCTTTTACGCCAAAGAACTGCTCTTCAAGCTCGTCGGATGCGATCGAAAGAGTGGAGAAAATGGTGAAGGAGGACATGGGGAGCGATGGAGTGGTGCGATTCTTGCCCGGTGCCTGGCCTCGTTTAAATAGAGGGTAGACAGGAGGAGCTTGCCCGACGTTACGTTTAATGAGGTCCACTCATGAACGGACAATGTGGCCGGAGTAGATTTCTCGGCTTCCACGCGAGTTTGTGGAGGCGTTTGAATGAAGCAAGGAGGCGTGTTCAGCTAGGCGTGCAGTGGGCGGCGCCCTCGGCTGATGTGCCGCTTCAATGGCAGAGGCAATGAGAGATTGTGTCCGCGCTGAGCCGCCTTCAACGTGGAGAGGTGTGCTCTAGACCAGCGTGAATGCAAGAAGCTGGGCGACCTGCGGGAAGCGTGCACCGGCGGGGAAGGGTTTTGGGTGTGTCAGGGCGGTCAGAAGTGGGCGTGACAACAGTCCAGACTCCCGCAACCCCACCCCTCCCCCGTTTGTCTCCAACTTGCAAGAGAAAAACGCGTCTGAATCGCGCCACGGACCGATATAGGACCGTGTTGAATGGTTTTCACGGTGCAAATAACGCAGTCCGGACATATGCAGGAGATTTAAGGGTCGCTGTTGGAGATACCCTTAGTTGACTAACTAATCAAGCATGCATGGAGAGACAACCTTACCGATACAAGGGGATCAATCCTCATATATAAAACAACCAGTTAGAAGGAGATCAATCATCATATATAAAACAGCCAGTTGCCGCGTGGTAGATTTTTTTAAAAAGAAGGATGACCTCTAGCGTCTAATTCCGGGCGACACATGAAACCATTTATTAATTATTTACAAAGGACTTATAAAGTAATACATTAGTAAGTCTAAAGCCACCATCTTGCTAACATCCGTCACGACTCCTATCCATTTAATGAAGGGTCGCCGATTGTCGAGGCAAATACAAAAGAGACCTTGCACCAAAGCCCCATTGCCGGGTCTGGGGCACACACCGGTCCGGTGCACTCTCAGAGGCCGCCGCTGCCGTCTTCTACCGATTCATCTTCAGAGCGGGTACTGATGCATTGAGTTTGCCAGGCTTGTCGTCGACGCGACCACGGCACCAGACAACACTACCTCCCTACACGCATCTATCATCACACATCCATTGTCGAGACCCTGCTACACCACGCTGCCAAGACCCTACTACGCCACGCCGCCGAGACTCCACAACGTCGATGCGTGAAATGAAACGCCGCTCCATTGCTAAAACCATCCACTGGTCCCTCGAGCCAATGCACACCTCCAAAAATGACGCCCTTAAGGAGGGAATTACACACAAGAACGCCACCATCATCCGATCAACTGATCATGGGTTTCCCTCGGAGGTAGCGGGAGGAGGTGGGAACTTCGCCTTGACGATGCCTCCATGAAGGAAACAACGCCAAGGGCGTCACCATCACCGGCTCCAGCCACCGACCGAAGACAAGGTTTTCACCCGGATCTTGTCCCACGAGCATCCATCCGACATCTTGTGCATCGGCCAGACCACCTTCAAAGCCCTAGATTTGGCCTCCCAGACCCGGCGACCACCCGCAGAAGCACTGCCACAATGGGAGCCCTGGCACACCGCCCACTTCCTACATGTGCCACCACTGGAGTCCGAAGGAAGGGCTGCCACCCACCTTGCCAAACCGCGATAGCTGCCGGGAAGGATCACGTGCGTGCTCGTCACCATCACTGATCCGATCTAATCTGGAGCCAAAGCCACCGGATCACCCGTGAAGTTCCTCCTTGGCCAGGGATATCACCACGCCATGCCGCCGCGGGTCGCCTGAGCTTCATCCGCCGCCACCTTTTAGGGCTGTCGCCCCAGGATCCAGGCTAGACGACGACACTGCCACCGGCCATGTCCCGCCGCCGCTGAACCGCCGAGCCGCCAACCACCACAGCCATGCCACCGAGATTGCGCTAAGGATCCCACGACGTAGCCGCTCGACCCGGCAAGGTGCCGCCATGCCCTGGATCAGCATAACGCCATAGCTGAAGCCATCGTCCCACGACATCTAGCGAGGAAAAGAGAGATCCCCATGTCCGTCTACGCTGACCGTACTTTGCTCGGCAGAGCGTACCTGTGGCGGCGAGGGAAGGAGGCTGGAGGAAGAGGCCTAGCCCCGGCGGCTAGGGTTCGCCCCCTTGGTCGCTCGCGGGAGCGATGTGAGGGGGTACGTCACAGCTGCGTCCAACTTAATTATTATTGTTCCGATTGCTCTAACCGTATCTTAAAATGGGGAGAATTTCACTTCCCCAGCCTCTACGCCAACTAACGATGCTTATAACGATTACAGATGAGTACCAGAACTTTTATCCATGAGGATTTGAACTCAGGTGCTGGGTTTGTATATCCACTCTTCCAACCAGTTGAGCTAGCCATCCCAACCAATTGAGCTAGCCACACCGTAGATAGGTAGAGAGATAGAAACTTTCTATATCCTGCACTATATATACATTTTTAAGAGGATCGACTGATCAATTAAGAGTAGCTACTAGTATCATTAATGTCCAATTGAATCAAAAAGGTCTTTATTGTAATTTACACATGTTCCTCTCCCTCCATCTTCTTCGCTCTTTGTCGTCGCATATGAATATGGTTACGAGCCGAAAAAAAGTTTGAATTAAAAGTGGTAACTTTAGGCACATATTTGTGGCTTAATCAAGCTACTATCCCTACCAAAATTTAACAATGAGGATTAAAAAATTCTCTGGATAGTTAGCTATGTAATCTTTGGCAGTGAGTCCATCCCACTAACTCTGGATATATCATGTATATCATAGTGATAAATATTTAGATTACCTCAACAAGCATAATAAGATCTCCGGTAGGCTATACCTAGGTGGGTACATGCACTTTGTATCGTTTTCCCCATGCGTTGTCTTGCTCTTGGAGGTGAAACGAGCTCAGTGGCTCTTTTGAATTTAGATGAAAGCACATTTAGAAAATGAGATTTATGGCATTTCTCTAATTAGTTTCTACTAGCGCGGTCACTTAGCCTTAACACAGTGTCAACAAGCACAACGAAAAGCGGACGTGTCTCATCGTGCATAAATGCACGCACTTGTTTAGTTACTAGCTTCATGCCACTTACTCCTACAGTGTCACTAGCTAGATTCCACAATGCTTTCCACGTAGAACTAGTATACCAAACAATTTTAAGCGGCCTAATCTGTCACTGCCATGTGCCCCGGCCGTTCTTATCCACATCCCATTTTTAAATGGAAGTACTACAGGTACGATGAATGAGTCCGATGCTGACACGATATGCAATTGGACTATCTGGCTTAATAAACTAAAAAAAGAACATTATATAAGGCTGATGTTAGGTGTCGTACAAACATTACAGAAGGCTTTCTGGTGCAAATCTGTTATCTATTTGTAGTACATCTCAGTTATAATGGAATTGCGTGAGCTCGTAATTTCTCATGGTGCGGTAAAAAAGCTCAAAAAAATCCTTATCAAATTCGCGTACCCAAGATTGGTGAAACATCCATCTTTATCATGGTTATTTGCATTCACGTCTTCCAGACAAATATTAAGGAAAATTCTAAGGCCCATACTATCCCACTGTGATTTCATCTTTTTCCCCTTCTTCAATCTATATTGAACATAAATCAATGGAAAACAGAGAATTTGTTCATATGCATGAAAGCAATATCACTGACAAGATAAACTATGTTTCATCATGACAATACACATAGAATAGATCATATGCAATAATATGTGACCATCATCTCATAGATGGCTCTAATTGCAACTAGTTTTTACTAATTTTGTAATGCGTATGGGGGGCAACCTAACAGCTAGCACGGGCTCGATCTATCTAGATAGATAGATGCTTTCAATGACATGCACACACTATATGTAAGTTGTTAAGTGAATTGACTAATTAATTAAGACTAGTAGCTAGTAGTATCATATATGCATAAACTTGTATGAGTCAAAAGGTTTTTGCAACTCGCAGTTATGTTTCTCTCCATCTTCTTTAGCTATTTATCACGGTCTAGCGCCGAAAATGGAAACCGGAAAAGTTAAAATAAAAAATGGCTTACCAATCAATCGATCAACAATTGGAGCTTTACTCACCAGTCTTGGTGGTCAACCATGCATATGTGTATCACAAAGCAGTTCCACATTTTCGTTAAGCTCGTTTTCCTTGTGGGTGTTGGGAACAACTAGTCATGTATTCTCGCCTTAAGATATCGTATCCCTCATATCCTATGAAGCAAGGGGGTTGTGTTGAAAAATGGCACTTTCTATCCCTTTATCTGATCACTTTTCTTTGCCATTTATGCTAAGTCTACGATATACAATCGTTGACAATGAGTCATCACACTAAGCATGAATGGAGAGATCATTTATATCTTAATTAGTGATATATTACTATATAGATTACCAAGTGTTTTCCATGTGTGATCTAGGAATAAACTAAGTCTTTTCGTTAAGATATCATATCTCTCCCATCCTATGAAGCAAGGGGTTGGTGTTGAATGATGGCACTTTCTATCCCTTTATCTTTTCGCTTTTCTTTGCCATGTAGGCTAAGTCAAGGATATATAATCCTTGACAGTGAGTCGTTGCACTAACTATGAACGGATGGATGGATCGGGCATGCATATCTTAATTACTGATAAACTATTAAGATTACCTCAACGCGTGTGATATATATGAATCTCCGACCGATAGGCCATAGCTAGGTGTGTGCTCACACTTTGTATCGTTTTCCCCGTGCGTTGTCTTGCTCAAGTTAATGAAACCATCGAGCTCCACGACTCTTATCTCACTTCCACTTTTGACAAAAGCACGATCTAAAAGCGTTCTTCTCTCTCTAATCTTCCACATACATGCGGCTGGTTTAGTTATTGTTTACCTAGCGTTATTTGCCACCTGGCTTCCTCGTCAAAAGCACGGTTAAAAGCGTGTCTCTCATCTTGAAGCATGCATGCACACGTTTAGTTACTAGAGCCATGCCACTCACTGCTTTCATACAAGTACCATCACTTGCCACTCACTCGTTTCGTACAAGTACCATCACTTGGTACAGTATACCAAACCAACTTAGGCCTTCTGGCTTCTTCTTCAAGCACAATCAACTTCTGTTTTGTCGGGAAGCCAGTTAGGTTAGGCCTTCCCGATTCTCTCTGGACATATCCAGGATGGTTGTCCAGCCCTTCCCAGTTCTTTCTTCTTCAGGATGACAATCAGATCATGAGTTCGTTGTTGCTGGCATCCTGGCTTCGAATGTGTTCAGGAACCTTGCTCACGACGTGCCTTCGGCCAGTGCAGAAGGAAGATGACGTTGATATAACCAAAGACATATGTGTTATTTTCTATTTTTGTAAGGATGGCGTAGTAAGAGCTGGACAAGTTTAATATATGCCCTTTCCTGCAGAAAAAAGGGGATTAGCACAACATCGTGCTAAGTTCCCTGCCAACCCACCTTAATCCATACTAAAGCAAACAAATCCTTGACGTGCCACACATGTAGGTGTGTACTGGCAGCTTTCACTGCCGTAAATAAGAAAAAGAAGAAAATAATTAATTGAAAATGACCACGCACATTTTTTCTCAGAAAAGGGCCTGTAATCTACGAAAGTGCCCTTCTCAACTCGAGCTCATATGAGCTCGAGTGAACAGTAAAATAAAAAAAAATCAAAATAAATTCTGAAATTATTTTGTGATAAGTTTTGATAAATGTTCTCAATGTTTGTAAAATTTCATCATGAAACGACATTCGTGGAATTTGTGGCAAAAAACACAAATACAAAATCAGCACTCAAAAAATAACTTTTATGAAGCACTAGTGCAGAACCGGGCAATAGCACCGGTTCGTAAGGCCCTTTAGTGCCGGTTCCATAACCGGCACTAAAGTGTGGGCACTAAAGCCTCCCCCCCTTTAGTACTGGTTCAGCACGAACCGGTGCTAAAGGGCAACCACGTGGCACGAGCCAGCTCTGGGGGCCGGGAGCCCTTTAGTACCGGTTGGTAACACCAACCGGTACTAAAATTTTTGGGGTTTTTTTGGTTTTATGATTTCTTTTTCATTTAATTTTGTGTTTTCTATTTTAATTCTTTTTCGTTTGTTGGTATTTTTCATAGAATTTCTAGTAGAACCAATCATATATATATCATCAATGTCTCACAAACCACCATATTAATTCACACATACACACATGTATAGCTATATACAATTTCTCCTACATATGCATGTTGCCTTCGGAGCCAGTGGCATTAGCCTAATTGGTGCCTTCGGAGCACGATGACAATTGAAAGTGGTTCATGACCTGGTCGATGGGGGCGGTAGCGGGTAATAGTATTCTCCCTTCGGATTTATGACCTGGTCGAGCAAAAATCCCGCTATTTCCTCTTGAAGTGCTTCTACGCGCTCCGTTTCTAGGAGCTTGTCCCGCACCTCTATGAACTGTTAAGAAGGAGATCAATATGCATGTGTATTAGTTGTGTGACTAGATATCTATAATGGTGTAAAAATTGTGAATAGTGTTCTGACAAGCGTACCCATTCCTGTCTTTGAGATCTGCTCCTTTCGGACGCCATCATGCGAATGTTCTCGCAAACGCAGAATGCACACAGATCAGTCCCCTGCGCCTGCTTCAGGGCCTTTATTACGAGAATGGAATTTAATTTGATCAGATAATAATTAATCAAGCATGATAATTAAAGAGATGGCAGCTAGCTAGCTAGGTAGTACTACTTAATTACTTACCTTGGGTCGAAACCATTTCAGCTGTCGTTTCCATTCGCCTTTCGTGACGCTGATGAACCTTGCCCAAGCCCTGCCCGCTGACAAAGAAAATGAATAAAGGAGTTATTAAATAGTTCATATCATGAAATGACGAACTAAATAGGCCGAGATATATAGTCAATAATGATTGAAATTACCTGTTGACTATCCCAAACAAGATGTTATAGTCACTATTTGCTTTGAGTAGTGAGTCCAGTATTTCAACTGTTCCGGCGTCAACTTTAATGATACACAAGATCCAGTGAAATCTGCATGCACACATGTTTGCATGTCTTAATTAAGCGGGCATATGTAAGCAAAAACATGTAGCTAGCTAGTAGGCAAAAACAGAGAATTTGTAGTACAAGAAAGTGTGACTCACTGGAAGTTGTAAGGAAGTAGTATATCTTCATTGTATTTGAGGCGCTTCAAGAACTCTAGCATGCTGTCCTCTACCTTCTTTTCATGATGCTTGTTTATTTTCCATGTGTATTCATTAATGGTGTTTGGGTCAATGAACCCAATGCCATAGCGTCCACCTTTTCTCATTTCATACATCTTCATCCTGCATAATACCAAAGAATATAGTAAGGATAATTACAGGTAATGATTGATCAAAAGGATCACTACAGCTAGCTTGAGACTTAAATTACAGAAAGAAATCACTTACAGACAATAGCAACTGACGATAGATTTGTCGAGTGCGTCTTGATTGTATAACTGAAACAGTTCAAAATACTCAACGGCCACAGGTTTCTGATGGTAGTAATGATCCTTCTTGACTTGCACCATGAGGGACTCTCGATCGGATCTCTTGGTAATGTCCATGTACCATTGATGCAATTCATACATTCTCGTTGGGAGCTTCTTGACCTCTTCTGGCTTGACCAAAGGTTGGCCCCGGGCATATTTCCGTTTTATTTCCTCCTCTGTAAGCACAGGCATGTCCTCGATCTCGAGGAGTTGTCCAACAGTGATGTTGAGAGTTTCAGCCTGCATTATATGCTCCTGGGTTATTACCACATCGCCCACCTCGGGAACGTAAACTGTTTGCCCACAATAATATTGGGCGCGCGTACTGTAACGTGTTGTTGGCGGCATAACAAACAGGGGGATCGATTGCGCCGCCTGTTCTCCCAGCTGGGCAACGGTTTTCCCGCATTTTTTGACAGCTGCTTGTTGTTTGCTCGAGCTCGAGCTCGCCTCCTTCTGTAGACGTTGTCGATGTAACTTCTTGATGTGGCGCTCATAGTCTGTGTCAACAGGCTTAGGAGCTGGTGGTTGAGCCATACGAATGAAGTGGTCAACTACTTCCACAGGCACTTTCTCCCTTGGCGGCGGTGGCGGTTTCGGTCCAAAATGGGCGTCGACTTCTGCCCGCACTATGGCATTGGTTTGCTCCTCGGTCCTGTCGTAAGCCCTCACAGGAAGAGGAGTAGTGAGGTTTGGACCATATTTATATCGCTTGCCTCCGCCTGTACTTCCTGTACTATGACCTCGACTCATACCGCTACGCACCATAGCTGCGGGGTGTCTCTTCTGCGATTGCTGAGGCGGCGGAGACGGCTGACGGGGCTGAGTTGGACGAGGAGGAGTGGTCTGAAGCTGTGCCGGACTTGGAGGAGGAGTGGCCTGAGGTTGTGCCGGACTTGGAGGAGGAGTGGACGTCTGACGCTGTGTCGGACTTGGAGGAGGAGTGGCCTGACACTTTGCCGGACTTGGAGGAGGAGGAGTGGCCTCACGCGTTGGTGGACTTGGAGGAGCGGGAGTCTGCTGACTCGGTGGCGGACTTCGACGAGGAGTCGGGTGACGCGGAGTCGGTGGCCTTTGAAAGATGATGCAATCCTTTCTCCATAGGTTGATACGATGTTTGGCATCTCCGAGTGTGTGCTCCTCGTCACCTCCAGGAATGTGAAGCTCTAGCCCCGAATATTGGTCCACCACCTCATCAACCACGACACGAGCATAGCCTGCTGGAATCGGGTTGCAATGGAAGGTTGCATCGGGGGAATTTGTATAAGCAACGCCGTCCGCCACCTTCAAGGATATGTTCTTAATTTTGAAGTGTAGCTCGCAGTTAGTGTTCTCCGTGATGTCATCCACGGGGTATCTATCCAGCATTGCGTCAAACGGGGCGGAACCCATGCTGCTTCTCAGCATGGATGGGGCGGTGGTATCCAATGCTGGATCATCCGCTAGCTGCTGCAGCTGCTGAGACCCGCTTTGCTGGCTAAGTGAGTCGATCTGCTCCTGCTGCCGCTGGAATTTGACTACCAAGTCCGCGTGTGCTGATTCTAGGCCTTGAAGGCGTTCATAGTCCAGCTTCCTCTTCTCCTCCTCCATCTTCCTCTGCTTCTCCTCCGCAATCTTCCTTCTCGCACGGGTTCTGTAGTCGGCGTTCTAGTCCGAAAACCCCTCATACCACGGAATAGCGCCCTTGCCTCGTGTTCTTCCCGGGTGTTCAGGATTTCCCAGGGCACGCGTAAGCTCTCCGTTCTCTCTGTTGGGATGGAACACCCCCGTTCGAGCCTCTTCTATTGCAACAAGTATATTATCGTCGGCTCCGTTCAGACATGCCTTCGTCGAAACTTTGCCTGTCTTCGGGTCCAACTCCCCCCATGCGCATAGAACCAAGTCCTGCACCTGGGGGGCCAGCTCTTGGTAACCGGAGTGACACCTGCATCCTCCTTCTCTTTCTCAGACTTATCCCAGTTAGGCATTGCCACCCCGTAGCCACCTGGCCCCAGCTTATGGAACTTATCCTTTTTTCCGGCATTCTTCTTGTTTATTCTCGACCCTTCCTTAGCTAATTCTGAATCCTTGAATTTCACGAAATCGTCCCAATGAGCACTTTGATTCTCTAGTGTTCCCTCGAATACTAGAGTCTTCCTTCCTCCCTTGACGTACTTGTCCCATTCACGATTCTTGTGGTTCTTGAATGCAACCGCCATCTTCCTAAGAGCAGCGTCCTTGACTTTCTGCACATCTGCTTCTGTGAAATAATCTGGTAGGGTGAAATGTTCCATGAGAGTATCCCAAAGAAGACTTTTTTGTCTGTCGTCGACAAAAATAAGATCTGGACGTGGCTTTGCTGGCTCTCTCCATTCTTGAAGGAAGATCGGGAGTTGGTCCTTCACAAGAACTCCGCACTGACGAACGAACTTGTCCGCAATCTTCTTAGGCGCTAATGGTTCGCCATTAGGTTTGATTGCCTCGATATTATACTTTACGCCCTCCTTCAACTTTTTGTTCGGGCCTCGTTTCGTCCTGTTGCCTGAAGATTTGCTCGATCCGGATGGCTGAAAGAAGAAAGATCGATTCATTAATATATCTTCAACTCATTTAAAACATGTGATGATCACCAGATGCCTGCTTATATAAATATATATACCTCGCCGGTCATGACTTCATCAATTCGGTCGTCGCGATCGAATATCATGTCTGCAACCTTGGTATGCAACCAGCTGGCGAAACTCCTGGTTTGTTCACGTGTAATCCAGTCATCAGACCGCTCCGGGTGTTTGGAGCGTAGCAAATTCTTGTGTTCATCCATATACGGAGCCACCAAGGCAGAATTCTGTAGAACTGTGTAGTGTGCTTCAGTGAGAGAATGTTCGTCCATACATATTATTTGTTCCCCTCTTAGCGTGCCTTTTCCATCCAGTCTGCCCTTATGCTGCGATTCAGGAACACCAATCGGCTTAAGGTCAGGAATAAATTCAATACAAAACTCAATGACCTCCTCATTTTGACGGCCCTTGGAGATGCTTCCTTCTGGCCTAGCACGGTTATGAACATATTTCTTTAAGACTCCCATGAACCTCTCAAAGGGGAATATATTGTGTAGAAATACAGGACCCAAAACGTTAATCTCTTCGCATAGGTGAACTAGGACGTGCGTCATGATGTTGAAGAAGGATGGTGGGAACACCAACTCGAAACTAACAAGACATTGCACCAAATCATTCTCTAACCTTGGTATGATTTCTGGATCGATTACCTTCTGAGAGATTGCATTGAGAAATGCACATAGCTTCACAATGGCTAATCGAACGTTTTCTGGTAGAAGTCCCCTCAATGCAACCGGAAGCAGTTGCGTCATAATCACGTGGCAATCATGAGACTTTAGGTTCTGGAACTTTTTCTCTGCCATGTTTATTATTCCCTTTATATTCGACGAGAAGCCAGACGGTACCTTAATACTGAGCAGGCATTCAAAGAAGATTTCCTTCTCTTCTTTGGTAAGAGCGTAGCTTGCATGACCCTGATGTATGCCGTCTTTTCCGTGCATACGTTGCTGGTCCTCTCGTGCCTCAGGTGTATCTTTTGTCTTCCCATACACGCCCAAGAAGCCAAGTAGGGTCACACAAAGATTCTTCGTTACGTGCATCACGTCGATTGCGGAGCGGACCTCTAGGTCTTTCCAATAGGGCAGGTCCCAAAATATAGATTTCTTCTTCCACATGGGTGCGCGTCCGTCAGCGTCATTTGGAACAGGTTGTCCACCAGGACCCTTTCCAAAGACCACCTTCAAATCCTTGACCATATCATGTACATCAGCACCAGTACGGTGGCGAGGCTTCGTCCGGTGATCCGCCTCACCATTGAAATGCTTGCCTTTCTTTCTTACGGGATGCCTGGTCGAAAGAAATCGACGATGTCCCAGGTACACATTCTTCTTACAATTAGCCAAATATATACTGTCGGTATCGTCCAAACAGTGCGTGCATGCGCGGTATCCCTTGTTTGTATATCCTGAAAGGTTACTGAGAGCAGTCCAATCATTGATGGTCACGAACAACAATGCCTTTAGGTCAAATTCTTCCCCCATGTGCTCATCCCACGCATGTACACCTGTTCCATTCCATAGTTGTAAGAGTTCTTCAACTAATGGCCTTAGGTACACATCAATGTCGTTGACGGGTTGCTTAGGGCCTTGGATGAGCACTGACATCATAATGAACTTTCGATTCATGCACAACCAAGGAGGAAGGTTATACAAACATAGAGTCACAGGCCAGGTGCTATGGTTGCTGCTCTGCTCTCCAAAAGGATTAATGCCATCTGTGCTTAGACCAAACCATACGCTCCTTGCGTCATCTGCAAACTCCTTCCCGTACTTTCTTTCGATTTTCCTCCACTGCGACCCATCAGCGGGTACTCTCAACTTTCCGTCTTTCTTACGGTCTTCTCTGTGCCATCGCATCGCCTTGGCATGCTCTTTGTTTTGGAACAAACGTTTCAACCGTGGTATTATAGGAGCATACCACATCACCTTGGCAGGAATCTTCTTCCTGGGGCGCTCGCCCTCGACATCACCAGGGTCATCGCGGCTGATCTTATAGCGCAATGCACCACATACCGGGCAAGCGTTCAAATCCTCGTACTCACCGCGGTAGAGGATGCAATCATTAGGGCATGCATGTATCTTCTGCACCTCTAACCCTAGAGGGCAGACAACCTTCTTTGCTTCGTACGTACTCTCGGGCAATTCGTTATCCTTTGGAAGCATATCCTTTATCATTACCAGCAACTTTCCAAATCCCTTGTCAGATACACCATTCTCTGCCTTTCATTACAGCAATTCCAGTGTGGTGCCCAGCTTTTTCTTGTCACCTACGCAATTCGGGTACAACAATTTTTTGTGATCCTCTAACATGCGCTGCAACTTCTTCTTCTCCAAATCACTTGCGTAGTTTCTCTTTGCATCGGCAATGGCCCGACCTAGATCATCAACGGGCTCATCTGATGCCTCTTCTTCAGCTTCTTCCCGCATTGCCGGCTCAGCTTCTTCCGGCATTACCGGCTCAGCTTCTTCCCCCATTGTTGTATCATCATATTCAGGGAACCCATGGCCAGGATAGCTGTCGTCGTCCTCTTCTTCTTCATTGTCTTCCATCATAACCCCTCTTTCTCCGTGCTTGGTCCAAACATTATAGTGGGGCATGAAACCGGACTTAAACAGGTAGACGTGAATGGTTCTTGATGTAGAGTAATTCTGACCATTCTTACAGCCAGCACATGGACAAGGCATAAAACCATCCGCCCGCTTGTTTGCCTCAGCCGCAAGCAGAAAAGTATGCATGCCCTCAACGAACTGGGGAGAGCATCGGTCATCGTACATCCATTGCCAGCTCATCTTCATTACACAACACCGAATAGACCAAATTAATACAAGTTCATACATAAAGTTCATACAACACTTAAATGCAACAAACAAATAACTCTCTAGCTAAAGCATTTAAATGCAACAACAAATGCGATCAAGATCGCAACTAAGGTAACAATGGATCCAACAGCATAATGATACCAAGCCTCACTATCGATGGCATATTTTCTAATCTTTCTAATCTTCAAGCGCATTTTCTCCATCTTGATCTTGTGATCATCGATGACATCGGCAACATGCAACTCCAATTCCATCTTCTCCCCCTCAATTCTTTTCAATTTTTCTTTCAAGTACTCGTTTTCTCTTTCAACTAAATTTAACCTCTCGACAATAGGGTCGGTTGGAATTTCCGGTTCACATACCTCCTAGAAAAAATTTCTATGTCAACTTGATGGGCATAATTTGTCATAAACACGAAATGCAACTAGTTTTAAAAGAGAATATATATATACCACATCCGAATCATAACAAGGACGAGGGCCAACGGGGACGGATATCAAAACCATGGCACTATATGTATAGGAAACATCATACGGGTAAGATAATTATACGAGTAACTATATATCCAAATCACACAAACATCAATTTTTATATAAAATTTCATGAACAAGAGGCTCACCACAAGGTGGTGCCGGCGACGGGACGGTGCGGGCGATCGACGGTGGTTACGACGGAGATTTAGAAGGCACTAAGTAAACCACACCTACATATGCAAACTAAGTGTTATTTTTGACCTCAAATTGCATATAAATCAAATACTAGCACACACACACACACACACACACACACACACACACACACACACACATATATATATATATATATATATATATATATATATATATATATATATATATATATATATATATATATCCTCCCAAATTACTAAACTCACAAATTAATCACTATATAAAGCATTGCAAGAGCTAATCTAGCAATGAGAGATGAACGGGCAAAGTTGCTAACCTTTGTGATCATTTGAATGGATGGGGGCCTTCAAATCTTGACAAATTTTGGGCAAAATGTGTGATGAGCTCGAGAGGAAGAGGGGAAGAACAGAGAGAGGAGAGGGGAAAGGGGAAGAACAGAGTGAGCTCGGGTGGACGAAGGGTTTATGTAGGACGACCTTTAGTACCGGTTCGTGCCAAGAACCGGTACTAAAGGGGCTGGAGGGGCTCCAGTCTAACAACATCCTGCCACCACTCTCATTAGTACCTGTTCGTGACACGAACCGATGCTAAAGGTTCGCCACGAACCGGTACTAATGAAAGCGGCCCGGCTAGCCGTTGGAACCGGCACTAATGTGCTTCACGTTTGACCCTTTTTCTACTAGTGAAGCATCGAATTTGTTTTTTTTACAACGACTTCCATGAATATTATTTGTGATGAAATTTTGCAAGCAGGTAAAACATTTGTCAAATGTTGCCATGAAAAAAAATTCAGAATTGTTTCAATTTGTTTTCATTTTTTTCTTCGCATTTTACTGTTCACTAAGCTCATATGAGGTCGGGCTCGGTGTAGCCACTTCCCTGGAATCTACCAGTTTTTCTGCCTCACTTTACAATAAGGAAAGTACACACAACACCTCCAATCAGACGTGCCTAATCTAACACCTTTCTTGCATGTCCACGGACACATCAAGACAGTGTCTGGCATGCACGCTTCGAACCCTCATTTGTCTGTTCACGCTGTTGTGTTCCTCAAATTGTCCGGACACATACATATTATTAATGGAGATGGGAAGAGATAGATAAAAGAAAGAAAAAAAGGAGGAAAAGTGGTCCATGTTGGTCCAAATTTGACGTGGCGAGCTGTCCGGACTTGACCCAATGCCCCTATTTCCTCCAAAGATATGGATGGATTTGACGGTTTACGGACACCCTAAACATATGAAGATGAATAGACGATATGAGAGTCTTGATGGGTAGCTTTTTTCTTCTGGTGTCCATGAATTTTCATGGTTGTCCTTCCGAACATATTCGAAGAATTTGAAGTCTGTGGTCAGAGATGCTCTTAGCACCCAAATTTTCTTCTTTAGGAGCATAGCACGATCTGAAAGTGCTAAAGCGTCTCATCTTTTCACACATACTATGGTTCAGTTGTTGCTCTATAATTAGACTTTTAGTTACTATTTTCACCGCTGATCACTACCACTCAGTAACAGTGTCCCTAGATTCTTCTACTCCCCCGCTTTCATGTACTACAAGGACATGTTCGGTTACCTACATCATTTTTAGGCACTTTGCATACTTGTCTCAGTTGGGCCTGGTTGAGGTATTGCAGGCAAAAAATCAACACTTGCATGTTGATTGATTGCTTGCATCCCCTCTAGCCTACATGTGCCAAAAGAGAAGGCCTGTTGTTTGATTGCGGGCATGTTTTCGGGGAAACACAAGTCCGGTTGTTTGGTTACATGCAGGACAATTGTCTGATAACCTCCTCCTTGATGTGGTAAGGTTACTAGAGGCACACATAGATAGCTAACAACAAACTACAACAAGCAGAACATAATATAATTACACATAATAGTCTTAACCGCACATTAGAACAAGTTTAACATAGTAGGATAAGTTTAAAACCAAAACACACCACATAATGTAGTGTTAAACCTAACGAGGCAACAGGCAACATGAGCTCTCTAGGCGGTCACGACAAAAGCGTCGTCCTGTTTCTTGCACTTGGTGACCACCTCCATGGCACCGTCGTTAAAGACGATAACCTTCAGGGTGCCGGGAGTCAGCAACTTGAAGGTTACCATGTACCTGATCCTGATCTGGTGAATGGTGACGAAGAGGGCCCAACCCTAATCAAGGGTGACCCTACCATCAATCACCCGGACCATGACCCTCCTTGTGCAGCCAGTGTTCGTCTTGAGCCAGAACTCCGTAGGGATGGCGGGGAAGTCCTTCGTGAAATCCACAGGCAAAGGTAGGCTCTCCAGTTGCGGAGCAAGGATAACCTTGCAGAAGTGGGTTAGCCCTGTCTCCTCGTAGTGCTCGTAGTTCCTCCGCTTGTTGCTGGGGGGATCCTGCACCACCACATTGTCCTCCAAGGGCAGCACAACCTCCTTGCCCTGCCCAATGGCGATACGACCTCCTTGCCCTTGTCCAATGTCGGTATAACCTTCGTGTTGATCCGCATTACAAACAACACGAAGTTCAAAGATCAACATTCATTTCTATCGGCCTAAGGCTCCTATATTTACCCACCCACTTACTGATAGGTATCCAACATATCTACTTTTCCAAACACTTTTGCTCTTGTTTGTGTGTCACCTGCCCCACCGGACGTGCGCTACTTGCCCCTCCTACAGCGCCCCCATCGTCGCCACAACGGCTCTGTCGCCGGTGGCGCCAACGGTAGTGGTGGTGGTGGCAGCGGCGAACAACAGGTGTGGGAGGTGCGGCGAGCGGGAAGTGCTGGCTGGTGGCGGGGATTGCGTTCTTGCATTAGCTTTATTTTACCCATTTTCTAGTGTGCCTGTCAGGTAGCAGTGTTAATTACTTAGCAGTTGGTCAGCTTGTAATCAATTGATTAACCAGTCTTGAAATGTTTTTCTTGCAAAAGAGGAAAATTATGTACTGTTATTGCACCTTCAATACTCTTTCACGGTTCCACCTTTCATTTTTATCTAGGTCATTGTCAATCCAATGTATTTGGTCACGTTAATTTTTGTGGCCCCTCTATGGAATAAGACTTGCAATGTTTAAGATTTTACTTTGCCTCTGATGCAAGCTCTGCAGATGGTACCCCTACAGTTAACAAACTAGATGATACTTTGCACGTTGTTGCGAAAACATTTTGCAATATATCCAGTTAGTATTGGTTGTATGAAACTCGAATATTTAGAGTAATAATATGAGAACTAAAGTTGAAAATAAATATGATTTGTGGTATTTTATTATTGTATAATGTAAATATCGTAATAGAATGTAAATATCGTAATAGAATGTAAATTCTCATGCATGTTTGCATGTTGAGGTGGCTTTTTATTATGCATCATTGCATGTTGTGGTGGACATTTCTCCATACATGTTGTGAATGATGAGGTGCATACTTGCATGTTGAGAGAAATATGCTAGTGGGGGCTAGCTATTTAGAAATAATAGGATAGTGGGGATGAATCTCTTAGGTATATAGGATGATTTTTCGTATTTGATTATTGTATAATGTAAATTATCATGCATGTTTGCATGTTGAGGAGGCTTTTTATTATGCATGATTGCATGTTGTGGTGGATATTTCGCCATGCATGTTGTGAATGATGAGGTGCATACTTGCATGTTGAGAGAAATACGCTAGTGGAGGCTAGCTATTTAGATATAGAAAATGAGAGCTCCTTCTTCATGATCGTCCTCTAACAGATCATTGAGGGTTGGTAGAAGAATGGTTTCTTTTTATTTTGCTTATATGAACATCAACAGGGAATCTATTGTCGTTTTTGATTTGTTTTGTGTGCTCCAGTATACTCTCATACGCATCTAATGCAGCTTTTAGTCTGAAATGGAATCAAGTCACCATTGATCGAAGCACGACATGATAGGAGCTCAAGTGATAGAGATGGAGCGCGGGTGTTAAGACAATTCATCATAAGGGTACCTTGGTCGCCATAATGTGATGTCTAGCCTTTTCTTTAGAGAACCACAATGTGATTTGTAGCCGATATGATTGGGTTTGTTAATCAAGAGCCCACTTTCATGACACTTGTTGAAATTTAACAGTTGATCATCTAGTTTTGCCACACGATGCGGAAGATGTACGTGGACTGTTTTTAGTGAAGACAAAAAGTGATGATTCTCTGCATATGCTTATTTGCATTTCTCTTGACGCACAATTGGTCTAATCAAGGACTTATGGGTCTGTCTGTAATACGTGCACTATAAATTAAGTGACTGTTTCACCAAATCGTGGTTGATTTTGCGAGTTGTTGAACCTTGATGGACCCGCCTGACTTTTATTCCCCAGAAGAGCATCAAAATGTTGGCACCAAAACACTCATTGGTCCATGGTGTTCTGCCTTAGCGTGTATTGATGCTAGAAAAGCCATTGGAGACGAGGAGAACCGACGAAGCAGTAAATCTTCTTCCTCATGTGCCCGAACAAAAAAATAGGGTGCTTGCAGTAGGATTGGCATGTCAATTTTTTTGGCATGTCTACTAGGTGTAGAGTGGGATGATATGCGAGAGAAACATGGAAACTTTAACTTCTGGCAAAGGTGACAGGCTAGCTAAGGGTTGGGATAATATCATATGAGAAGAAGATATTATATATACTCTGCATCTCGATCTAAATATCTGTGCACTTCCGCCTACTTTCATGATGGGTGGATGCCCTTTATGTGTACCGTCTAGTCTCAAAGATTCACCTTTTCTGTGGCCAAAGGTTTATCAGCTACCTCATGATTGAAACGTCCATGGTTTTGAGTTTTGGGGACCAGAGCATATACGCATGTTTGTGTGGTGGAGGTGCAGCGGGTCATGGTGATGACCCACAAGTATAGGGGATCTATCGTAGTCCTTTTGATAGGTAAGAGTGTCGAACCCAACGAGGAGCGGAAGGAAATGATAAGCGGTTTTCAGCAAGGTATTCTCTGCAAGTACTGAAGTAAGTGGTAACAAATAGTTTTGTGATAAGATAATTTGTAACGAGCAACAAGTAACAAAAGTAAATAAAGTGCAGCAAGGTGGCCCAATCCTTTTTGTAGCAAAGGACAAGCCTGGACAAACTCTTATATAAGGAAAAGTGTTCCCGAGGACACATGGGAATATCGTCAAGCTAGTTTTCATCACGTTCATATGATTCGTGTTCGGTACTTTGATAATTTGACATGTGGGTGGACCGGTGCTTGGGTGCTGTTCTTACTTGAACAAGCATCCCACTTATGATTAACCTCTATTGCAAGCATCCGCAACTACGACAAAAGTATTAAGGTAAACCTAACCACAACATGAAACATATGGATCCAAATCAGCCCCGTACGAAGCAACGCATAAACTAGGGTTTAAGCTTCTGTCACTCTAGCAACCCATCATCTACTTATTACTTCCCAATGCCTTCCTCTAGGCCCAAATAATGGTGAAGTGTTATGTAGTCGACGTTCACATAACACCACTAGAGGCTAGACAACATACATCTCATCAAAATATCGAAGGAATACCAAATTCACATGACTACTAATAGCAAGACTTCTCCCTTGTCCTCAGGAACAAACGTAACTACTCACAAAGCATATTCATGTTCATAATCAGAGGAATAATAATATGCGTAAAGGATCTGAACATATGATCTTCCACCAATTAAACCAACTAGCATCAACTACAAGGAGTAATTAACACTACTAGCACCAATCCAGGACTTGGAGACAAGAATTGGATACAAGAGATGAACTAGGGTTTTGAGATGAGATGGTGCTGATGAAGATGTTGATGGAGATTGCCCTCTCCCGATGAGAGGAGTGTTGGTGATGACGATGGCGATGATTTCCCCCTCCGGGAGAGAAGTTTCCCTGGCAGAACAGCTCTGCCGGAGCCCTAGATTGGTTCCGCCAAGGTTCCGCCTCGTGGCGGCGGAGTTTCGTCCCGAAAGGTTGTTTCTGGTTTTTTTCTCGATGAAAGACTTCATATAGCAGAAGATGGTCATCGGAGAGCCACCAGGGGGCCCACGAGGTAGGGGGCCCGCCCTAGGGGGGGCACCCCCCACCCTCGTGGACAGGGTATGGCCCCCCTGGTCTTCATCTTTGGTGAGGATTTTTCATTATTTATTATAAGGTATTCCATGGAGTTTCAGGACTTTTGGTGTTGTGCAGAATAGGTCTCTAATATTTGCTCCTTTTGCAGCCCAGAATTCCAGCTGCCGGCATTCTCCCTCCTTATGTAAACCTTATAAAATAAGAGAGAATAGCCATAAGTATTGTTACATAATGTGAAATAACAGTCCATAATGCAATAAATATCGATATAAAAGCATGATGCAAAATGGACGTATCAACTCCCCCAAGCTTAGACCTCGCTTGTCCTCAAGCGAAAGCCGATAACAATAAATATGTCCCCATGTTTAGAGGTAGAGGCATCGATAAAAATAAAATACGGACATGAAGGCATCATGATTATTCTCATAACAGCAACATATATAGATATTGTCATATGATTACTTATGTTCAAGTGATGATCTATTCACAATGCAAAAGTATGAATCAGAAACCTTATTGAGAACCAACAAACTATAACCTTAGTCATTGAAGCAATTGCAATTTATCATAACATCGGAAAGAGTCCATGTCAGAGCTAAAAAGCAAGTCCACATACTCAACTATCATCTAGTCCTTCATAATTGCTAACACTCACACAATACTTATGGTTACGGAGTTTTAATCGGACACAGAGAAATATAGGGTCTTATAGTTTCTCCCCACAACCTTTTACCTCGAGGGTAAGGTCAATAGTAATAACTCATGCCCCCCCTACATCCAATTATATATATATATATATATATATATATATATATATATATATATATATATATATATATCAGGTTCTTTCCAACATGCTGGGCTTGCCAAAGGATAAAATGAAAAAGGGAGAGGTGAAGATCACCATGACACTTGCATAAGGTAGAAGATAATAATAAAAGATAGCCCCTTCGCAGAGGGAAGCAGAGGTTGCCATGCGCTTTTATGGTTGGATGCACAAAATCTTAATGCGAAAGAACGTCACTTTATATTGCCCCTTGTGATATGAACCTTTATTATGCAGTCCGTCGCTTTTATTACTTCCACATCACAAGAATGTATAAAGCTTATTTCTCTCACACTAATCATACATATTTAGAGCAATTTTTATTGCTTTGCACCGATGACAACTTACTTGAAGGATCTTACTCAATCCATAGGTAGATATGGTGGACTCTCATGGCAAAACTGGTTTAAGGGTATTTGGAAGCACAAATAGTATCTCTACTTGGTGCTGAGAATTTGGCTAGCATGAGGGGGAAAGGCAAGCTCAACATGTTGGATGATCCATGACAACATACTTTATCTCAGATATAAGAAAACATAACCCATTACGTTGTCTTCCTTGTCCAACATCAACTCTTTAGCATGTCATATTTTGATGAGTGCTCCCAATCATAAAAGATGTCAACAATAGTATATTTATATGTGAAACCTCTCTTTCCTTATTACTTCCTATTAATTGCAACGATGACCAAAGTTATGTCTACCAATTCCCAACAACTTTTAATCGTCACACTCTTTCTATGTGAAGTCATTACTATCAATAAGATCAATATGATCTCTTTGTTTCTTCTTATTCTTTTTCTCTTTTCTTTTATTCAGCCAAGATCATAGCAAGAAAATCAAGCCCTTGACTCAACACTAATCTTTATTATGTAGCTCACGGACTCAATTACATAGAGAGATCATAAGGCAAAACTCAAAACTAGATCATGCCATAAACTTTATTCTACTAGATCAAAATACCACTAATAGGATCGAACTAAGGAAAACGGTAAAGATAGGAGTTGTGATTGTGATACGATACCGGGGCACCTCCCCCAAGCTTGGCTGTTGCCAAGGGGAGTGCCCATATCCATGTGATTATATCTCCTTGGTTGGTGAAGAAGGTGGGGGTGTTGTTGATGATGCGGGCTTGTCATCCATCTTCCAAGGCATGGGTTCACTATCATAGAAGGATGATCGAGTCTCCAGAATCCTCGAATCTACAGCCAAACTCATTATTTTGAATCTATATTCATACTCACAGTTTTGGTTTTGCAGGTCATAGATTTGGGCTTGGAGGTGCTCGATCTTCTCATGTAGCTTGAAGATGGCCTCCTCGATGTTCTTGGCATCCGGCTTGTAGTTGTTAGTGAACTCCGCGAGCATCGTGTGGCTAGCGTTGATCCCACGCTCCACCATCCCCTGGCACTTGAAAACTTGTTGCTCCATCGCTTCGAGCCTCGTCTCCACGCTTCCGGTTCCCTTTGGTCCCTCAGCATCGCGGATGTGCAGCAACCCATCACGCATCTCAATGGTTTGAGGGTGTCGAAGCACCTCCGTGAGGTAAGGGTTGATGACCTTCTCGAAGAACTTGTCCTTGGAAGCACTTGGGGACGCCATGATAATCTAGATCTGTCAGAAAAACAGCTCGAAACAAGAACAGAGAGTATTTGCGTGATACGGGAGTCAAAACCTTCAGGAGAATATATAGTGAATTTTTACCGACCAAAATACGTATCGTGCAGGAAAACGGAGTCCGTAAGGCACACGGGGTGCTCACGAGGTAGGGGGCGCGCCCAGGGGGGTAGGGCCTGCCCTCCACCCTCGTGGGGCCCTCGTGTCCTTCTCGGACTGCTACTTAATTCTCTATTTTTCTAAATATTCCAAAACGGAGAAATATTGCCTTAAAATTGTTTTGGAATCGGTTTACTTACCGTACCACATACCTATTCCTTTTCGGAGTCTGAAACGTTCTGGAAAGTGTCCCTTATGTATTCCTCTGGGGTTACAGTTTCAATAATATTGGTTTCAACATTTATGGGATTACCTGAGATATAATGTTTGATTCTTTGACCGTTTACCACCTTCGGATTTGTGCCTTCGAAGTTTTTGATTTTTATGGCGCCGGAACGATAGACCTCCTCGATAACATAGGGGCATTCCCATTTAGAGAGAAGTTTTCCTGCAAAAAATCTTAAACGAGAGTTGTATAGCAATTCATAATCACCTACATTAAACTCACGCTTTTGTATCCTTTTGTCATGCCATCTTTTAACCTTTTCTTTAAACAACTCGGCATTTTCATAAGCTTGATGAGGGAGTCCTGGATTAGGGGGTGTCCGGATAGCCGGACTATACCTTCGGCCGGACTCCTGGACTAAGAAGATACAAGATTGAAGACTTCATCCCGTGTCCGGAAGGGACTTCCCTTGGCGTGGAAGGCAAGCTTGGCGATACGGATATTCAGATCTCCTACCATTGTAACCGACTTTGTGTAACCCTAGCCCTCTCCGGTGTCTATATAAACCAGAGGGTTTTAGTCCGTAGGACAACATAGACAACAACAATCATACCATAGGCTAGCTTCTAGGGTTTAGCCTCTCCGATCTCGTGGTAGATCTACTCTTGTACTACCCATATCATCAATGTTAATCAAGCAGGACGTAGGGATTTACCTCCATCGAGAGGGCCCGAACCTGGGTAAAACTTCGTGTCCCTTGCCTCCTGTTACCATCCGGCCTAGACGCACAGTTCGGGACCCCCTACCCGAGATCCGCCGGTTTTGACACCGACCACTACAAGAGATCAGGCCTACTATGACGAGCCAAAAAATGTCATCGAGTAGCTAATAACGTCACAAATTACCCCTGAGTGACGTTTTAAGCATCGTCACAGAATCCCCGTCACAGACTACTCCCAGTGACGGCGCGCACAAATGAATGTCACTGAAATTGTACCTTCGGTGGCGTTTTCTAGAACGTCAAAAACTTGCTATTTCTATGACGGACGACTAAATGTCACATGTTAGGAGCAAGTATGGCATAATCTACCATATTCAGTGATGATGCAATGTCATGACTTGATGCCATGTCAGCACCAACCAAACTATCCCATGGCTACAAAACGTAGTTGACAACTTTAGTCATATTATAAATTCAATCATCTCAGACAAATCATTCTCTAAATAACAATAAATACAAAATTGATTCAGAAGTTTGACAATCATGACAATATACAAGTTGGAAACTAATATTTGGATAACTAAAGACCACAAAAGTGTTGGCCTGATGATTGTTGTGTATCATTCAACAACTATTTTCCATCACAAAAGGATGACCTTCACGCACCACCAGGTTTGGACAAGGACAATCAGGTTCTCCATTTCTTGATGCTTCTTTTTTAGGCTTCACTATTGTGTACCGACTCTTCTTCACAAATTCAAATTTTCTTGATTCTTCGTCTCCATCTCTTCAACTGCTCTATCTTGTGATTCAAGTCTTGTATCTCACTCCTCCCGGTGCTTGTAAATTGACGAAACACAGTAGGTTTGCATGCTCATTAGATGAAAACAGACAAGACACCATGGTACATGAGTAACACTAAGAAGCTTACAATCTATTAAATTATGAATCGAAAATGAGAAGTAACTTATTAAATGCATATGCAAACATGCAAATGGGCCAATGAAACGGTAAATGCAATAACAAGTTATAGTGGTTAAAGAACATGCATAAGGAAGAGTAAGATTTCAACTATCAATCTTGAAAGGCAGCATCAGTTTCATCGATAAGACGACAAGTCGGTAACTCAACTGTGTTTTCAATTTCACCGTCACGAGTGCACTGTGCACACAGAGGAAAATAAGAAACAACAAGAACATAAAGAGAAATACATAGAAGTAAATGTCATTCACATTTCTTGCCTCTGTACCCTTCTGTCCAATTCTTTCTTCTAGATTGAATACATGAAACAGACCTCCTAGACCTCTCGGATTTGTGTATTTGACATGGTAGAACCTTCAGGTGCCTAGGTCAAACAAGTCAGAGAAAAAGAAGGCAGTGAATCAACAATGACTTATGCAAGCCGACACTAGTTCAAATAGGAAGGTACCGCCCAGAGAAAGCATCAGCGAGATTTATTAGTACAAGTAAAATAGTGGAGGGGCAGAAATTGTGAATCAGTCTGCAGGTAATTAGTCAAATATTTATAATACTTATTATGATACAAGAAGACAAAATTAAATTCAATGAATCCACACTTATGTACATGCTACTTAAGATGTAGGTTCGCACAATATATTACCATTGTCTTGGAAATAGCAAGAGAAACCTCCTCTTCATCTCTCAAATATATATTTAATCAGGAAATAAGATTTTTTTTAGCTTGTACAAAGTGATTGCTTGTAGTTTTCCAGGAGAACAGTACTATAAAACCTATATGGCGTTTTTACTGTAATGATAGATAATGGCTCAATAAATAACAAATAATATGGATGACAAAAAGATCAAATTTGAGTTTAATTGTTCACGAGCCAAAGGTAAACATCATTGGAAGGAAAGGTAAAATCCATGTATAGTTTGTAGAACCCTATATGACAAGGCCACTCTCTATATATATCTGCACAAATGTTCACCAATTGTATGATTTGATGCCTAACAAATATTTAATGTTCAGACTAATCTTCATGATACCGCTTGACGTAAGCAGTAAGCTATCTCAAAACATATCAACAAAGAAACATAGCCTAACCTTGACTTTTAGGAAAAGACCTTCTGAATTTAATCTCACTTAGATAATTTATGGTCATGTGCATTAGGACGCACTTAGCATAATCTGTCCAAATGAATGCAGTAATTGTGATCATGTTAGATTGGCAAAACAGAAACAGGTCTATAATGTGAATACTGAGTAGTAAAAATAGTCAGCCAAAGTCCAATTTGGGTTATAACAGGGGACTAACAAAAAAGCAAAGGTCTTCTAAAAAAGGCAATGTTAAGTTATTTCCACACTCGCAATTAATCACGTATTCACGTCTTCATCTTTGATCTAGCGTACCTAGATCTTCTGAGTATATGTCTCCCAAGCTGCAAAGAGGACCTCCACTATTAACATGGGAAAGAGTAAAACGACACCCAGAAATTAAGCAGTACTAATCAGTTTTGGGCACAACAGATGGAATTTTCAGAAAATACCTAACAAAACAGAGAAGGTTGTACGGAGCAGAAAGGAAAGAATCTACGACCACCACCGCCCTTAGGCAGAGCCTCGCGCTCCACCTCCAATGCGACAGCGGGCTGCCCAAACAACAAGTTGTGTGCATACGACTCCATGCCACCATAATTAGGGTCATCAGTCATAGCCTCCCAGCGCCATTGGCAACCAGAAGAAGCTCGCATGGTCGTGGGAGCCGGACTTGGAGGAAATTATGGCGGTGCAGCGCTACGGTCGGGTCGACGCGGGACCCGATGACCACGGCCGGCGAGGATGAGGCGAGATATTAATGTCGCCTGTACAGGCTGGCGGCTCCGATGTCAGCCTGCCAAGCGGGGCGGCTGGTCCTTGCGGAGAGCGAACGCGGCGGTCGGGGTTTGAGGATTGAGGGAGCGCGGGCGAGCAGCCGTGAGGGAGAAGGCGCAGGGCGCTCGAGAGCGCGGCAGCGGCTACAGGCAAGGTGCACCACCGGGATACTCTCCAATCTCGCCTCGCCTCTGGATGCGGTTGTGGCGGAGAGGGGGTTGGGAGATAAGGTAGATATCGGGCGAGGTAGTTTCGCGCGGCTAAAAAAATAAAGGAGAAATAATTGCGTGGGGACTGACACGTGGGGACACAGAGGCAATGGGCAAAATTTTAGAAAAATGGAGGTCAAAGTATTTTACTGGAGATGGAGTGCGAGGCTCTGACTAAGGTCGGTGGTGGAGGTTTTATTTTCAGAGTCAAATATGAATGCAATTTCTTATAATTAGCATAATTTAACAGAAATAGCAAATTATAAAAAATACAAAATGTAGAAAACCATTAGGGGGACCCTAGGCGCCGGCCTTACAAATCGACTACCTCACCAACATCAGGAATCGACCACCTCACCAACCACACGGTTAACATCGAGTGCACAAATTTGCTTTCAAAACATCAATCGAACAATATGAGAAACACCAAAATATATTCTAGGTCATGTTGAGATTTTTCACATAGTCAAGAGTAAAGTGGGTTATATTGCAGTAGGTCATGTTGAGAAACACCAAAATACAATCTTATGGTGCATACACGGCATCTATATATTTCCATTTTAAGATGGTTTACCAGTAAAACATTGTTGTTTTTTGAATATTTCCAAATCGCCATATAGCTCGTGGAACATATTGGGCCATGCACGCCTCTTAAACAAATTACTAACTTACTATGATGGGTGCTATTGCTAGTCTTTATATGATGAAAAAGAGCGTCACACATAATAATATGTGACACTAGTAGGTTCATCATGAAAATTAGCAAAATGTCATAGAAATTGGCATCCACGTGGCGCTCACTACCCCAGTCGATTCAATGACATTAATCGTCATCCAGTTGTGGTAATTAGTGACACAGCCTCCAAGACGTCACACATTAGGTATTTGTGTGACGTTGTCAGCCATCGTCACAAGGTTTTTCGTCACAGTATGTCAATTTTCTTGTAGTGGACATTGGTGCTTTCATTGAGAGTTCCTCTGTGTCGTCGCCGTCAGGCTTGATGGCTCCTACGATCATCGATAGCGATGCAGTCCAGGGTGAGACCTTCATCCCCGGACAGATCTTCGTCTTCGGCGGCTTCGCTCTGCGGGACAATTCACTTGGCCGTCTGGAGCAGATCGAAAGGTACGCCCCTGGCCGTCAGGTCAGATTCGGAAGTTCAAACTACACGGCTGACGTCCGCGGAGACTTGATCTTCGACGGATTCGAGCCACTGCCAAGCGCGCCGCACTGTCCCGACGAGCATGATCTAGCTCTGCCGCCGAACAGTGCCCTAGAGGCCGCACCCGCATCAGCTTCGACCTTAAGTCGGAGCCAACTGCGCCGATCGAGGATGGGCGGTTGGACGCCACCTTGGGGGCTGCGATCCCAACAGCGATTGAGCCGAATACCAGCCCCGCACTCCGCGAGACTCGTGATTCCAAGGATCCGGACTCCTCTCCGGACTCCGAACCCCCCGCGCCCCTGCCGATCGAATCCGATTGGGCGCCGATCATGGAGTTTACTACCGCGGACTTCTTTCAGCACTCGCTTTCGGTGATATTCTGAAGACACTGAAGTCTCTCTCTTTATCAGGAGAGCCCTGGCCGGACTATGGCCAGCAAGGTTGGGATTCGGGCGATGGAGAAATTCAAAGCCCACCCACCACCCACTTGGTAGCCACTGTCGACGATTTAACCGACATGCTCGACTTCGACTCCGACGACATCGATGGTATGGACGCCGATGAAGGAGACGATAAAGAACCAGCGCCTATTGAGCCCTGGAGCGCCACCTCGTCATACGACGTATACATGATGGACGCACCAAAAGATGACGACGAGGAGCGGAAGGACGCACCGAAGGATTGTTCCCTCGAAAAGCAGTCAAAGCGGCGGCGCAAGCGCCGCCCCAAATCCCACCTCGACAGAAATAGCGATCACACAGACCTAGCGCTGGAGCAGGGCGAACCACTGCCGGACAACGGCAATCCGGATAATCAAACCGAACAAACAAATCCTACCAAGGATAATGGTCCGGACGACATAACGCCGGACAGGCACTCGGAGCAGCAGAATGCCCGTAAAAGGCTCGTTGCCACCGCGAGGAGACTTAAAAAGCAGAAGCGAAGGCTCAAGGCCGCGCAAAACACACTCCAATTCAGATGGAGCAAAATACTCCACACTGCAGCAAAGTACGGCGACAATCGCCCCTCCAAGAGCTACCCAGAGCGGAAGCTGCTACCCGAATTCGATGAGGAGGTCTCAGACCCCCACTACCAAATATCAAAGCAGCCACCTGGTCGGATAGACGACCCCTCTACCAACACAGAACGGCATTCAACGCCGCTCACTATACAACACGTGACCCAGGAGAGGGCTCGCACCCAAAGGACGGTGCAACAAGATCCATCTATGGACCACGCAAGCGCGCCCCAGCATAAAACGCAACACAACAAACATCCGAACAACGCGGCACACCCAGCTACAGGGGTGCTGTACACCCCCTATGTTTCACCGATGAGGTGATGGACCATGAATTTCCAGAGGAATTCAAGCCCGTAAACATAGAGGCATACGACGGAACAACAGACCCTGGGGTCTGGATTGAGGACTACATCCTTCATATCCATATGGCTCGAGGAGATGATCTCCACACCATCAAGTACTTACCCCTCAAACTCAAAGGGCCAGCTCGTCACTGATTCAAAGGCCTCCCCAAAAGCTCCATTGGAAGTTGGGAAGAGCTCGAAGACGCCTTTCGGGCAAATTTTCAAGGGACTTATGTCCGACCTCCGAATGCGGACGATCTGACTCATATAACTCAACAGCATGGAGAGTCAGCCTGAAAGCTTTGGAATAGGTTTCTTACTAAAAAGAACCAGATTGTCGACTGTCCGGACGCCGAAGCCTTAGCGGCTTTCAAGCATAGCGTCCGTGACAAATGGCTCGCCAGACACCTCGGCCAAAATAAGCCGAGAACGATGGCCGCATTAACAAACCTCATGACCCGCTTTTGCGCGGGTGAGGACAACTGGCTAGCCAGATGCAGCACCAGCGACCCCAGTACATCTGAAGTTAGAGATGGAAACGGGAAATCACGGCGCAACAGCAATAACAAACGCCGGAATAAAGAAGATAGCACGAAGGGCATGACAGTAAATGCCGGATTCAAAGCCTCTCGGCCAGGTCAAAAGCCGCCCCCAAAGGCACCAGGGATTAACTATCCATCCCTAACAAAATTCTGGACCAAGTATGTCAGATCCATAGTACCCCTGGCAAACCTGCTAATCATACCCACAGAGAATGTTGGGTCTTCAAGCAGTCCGGCAAGCTCAACACCGTACACAAGGGGGAGGATACACCAAGTGAAGACGAGGACGAACCTCCCTAGCAAGACAAGGGGGAACAAAAGAAATTTCCACCCAAAGTCAAAACAGTAAACGTGTTACACGTGATCAAGAGAAAAAACAATGCGGCACTCCCAGAAAAATATACCCAAGCGCCTATCACCACGAAGTCCTGCCACTGGCCATTTCAACCGATCACTTTCGACCATCGCGATTACTCATCAAGTATTCGACACGCAGGATGGGCTGCCCTGGTATTAGACCCAGTAATTGGCGGACATCACTTCACACGAGTCTTGATGGACGGCGACAGCAGCCTAAACCTAATATATCAGGATACAATCCGTGGGATGGGGTTAGACCCAACACAAATTTGCCATAGCAATACTACCTTTAAAGAGTAACGCCAGGCCCAGGGGCTCGTTGCACGGGCTCCCTCCTACTACAAGTTATATTCGGCTCCCCCGATAACTTCCATCGCGAGCATTTAACTTTCCACATCGCTCCGTTTCAAAGCGGCTATCAAGCACTGCTCGGACGCGAAGCTTTCGCTCGCTTTAATGCAATACCACACTACGCCTCCCTCACACTCAAGATGCCCGGTCCACGTGGCATCATTTCAGTGCACGGAAATATCAAGTGATCTCTGCGTGCCGAAGAGAGTGAGGCTGCCTTGGCAGCCGCACACTAAAGGCGCCCGGACCAGCGAAAGCATCCAACAGGTCGTCAAGACCTCAGACACAACTAATCAAGTTTGGCGTCACTACTTATACCGAATAAACGGTCACACCCCTATTTTTCAATACAAGGGGCTCAACGTGCGCAGACAAGTGGCAATTTCTTCTCATCTTGAATTACACATGGTTTCTTTAGAAAACTATCTTTTTTCACGATAACCTTTTTCACCTAAATTCCTCTCTTTTACAGATAATCATCGTGCTACACCTGTCCGGGATATGGCACAACGGAGACACAGGCGCAGACGTGCAACAGGGACCCGCCCCAAGGATTCTTTTTAGGTTAAGACCCCGCGTAAACCTTTTTTACTGTCTCTTGTTGATACATATCCACCGTTGAGAAGGATGCTGACGTCTTGGCATGTGGCCACGCCAGAACAATGCACGTATCTGGACACAAGGGGCTTCTTACAAAGGCCATTCTTTAGGCCCGGTTTATACCACAAAGACCGAATACCTTAGGGAGTGTTCGGCGTCGCGAGTTTGGCCCTATATGCATCAGCTCCGAATCATTGTCTTCGGTCAAATGTTGGGTTTGCCCGGCTCCTGTGTTTTGGTGCCTTACGTTCCGCTTTACCGGCTAAGGTAGCACCAGGAGAACTACTGCGATTGTGCCCTCGTTCATCCGGACGAGCACCTCAGTAGAGAAAGTCGAAAACTGACTGTCATGATATAGCGTGAGACTGGTCAACCACTCGATGACCTATGGGAATGTTAGAATTCCTCCGCCCTAACGAAGGGCCTTTTTCCGGCTAGGCATGTACGCACCCCGGGATCGGGAGAGTGCGGAGCCACCAGGGGCTATCTAGTAGCCCCAGTATCAAACTCCTATGGCTAAGTGAAAGTGTTAAAGCGTTATAGTCCGGTTGCCTCGCTTGCTCCGCTATCACCTCCTTTATAGGACCAAGACGTTGGGTTAAGTGTGAATGCGTGTTTTTGCGAGCACCTCCGTATTATATGCATGGGGGTTGAAGCCAACGACTGCAATCTTTCAGGTTATACACATGTATACATAAACGGCCGCCCAGGAGGCATCATATTACTTTCAGGCAAAAGTATAAAAATAGCCTTATGAAAATTTATAAAAGCATTTCGCTTACAGTGAGATTACATATCACTCAAACATACTATTTTTTGAGCACTGTGTCTCTATCAAACGAGCACCCTCAATAACTTCCTCAAAGTAGTGCTTAGTAGCCCTTCGACCTATGGCCGAATCCCGCGCTGCAACAGTGGTAGCATCCATCTCCGCCCAGTATGCTTTAACACGGGAAAAGGCCATTCGTGTGCCCTCTATGCACGCCGACCTCTTCATCGCATTAATGCGCGGCACCACGTCAAGGAACTGCAGCACCAAGCTGAAATAGCTGTTCGGTTTTGACCTTTCCGGCCATAGCTGATCCACAACAGACCTCATGGAGAGTCCGGACAACCTATTTAGTTCGGCCCATTTAGCTAATTGATCAGTCAATGAAAGCGGACGCTCGGGAGAATGGAATTGTTTCCAAAACAGTTGGTCTACTTCACGGTTCGTCTGACTCTGGAAGTACTTGGCCGCATCGGCAACGCTCGCTGCCAAATCCATATACACATCCTCCGAACTCCACAGCCGATCCAGAGGGGCATACCGTGGATCTCCGAACTTCCTCTGCAACATAAAGGATTTCCCAGCCACAATATCCCCGGCTTCCCTCAGCTCCTCCTTCTTTGCCCTCATAGCAGAGCGGAGGTCTTTTTTCGTTGCAGCATCCTTCTCAAGGTCCGATGCCTTCGCTTGGTTTTCCTTTTCAAGGACCCGGCAACGGTCGGCGGTGGCTTTCAATTCTATGGCCATCTTGGCCATCTTGTCTCGGCTCTCGCCATGCGCGGCCTTCTCGGCTCGCAAATCTTCGGCCGCCTTCAAAGCAGCCGCATTACCCAATCTCGCTTGTTCCTTGGCTCGGGCAAGTTCCGCCCGCAAGGCTTTAACAGTGGCAGCTCCATCTGCAGTCATAACATATTAAAGATACTGGCTTCATGCTACTCTTACTATGCGGCGTTTACCAGATAATGACACTTACCCTATGCCTCGTCAAGCCTTTTGTTAACAAGCTCGATGTCGGCGTCTGCCGCATCCAAGTGCCGTTTTAAATGAGCAAAATTGCCAGTCCGGCCAGCCACCGGAGTTTCCATCACTTGCACATAATGGCAGTATGGTTATTACCTGAGAATACGATCCTCTGTTCATCATCGTTTTCGACGACAACCAGAGTCTTAGGGGCTACTATCTACACAGGGCACGCCTAGCATGTGCAGGACTATCATACATTATTTTACATACCTCAAAGCCTGTCAGTAGACTCATAAAAGCTTCATGCAATCCTCTTTCGGCGGACGCGATTCTCTCCACCACCGTATCCATCAGCATACGGCGTTCATCTGAGATGGCCGCTCGCCCACCAACTCCCTCAGAACATCTGAACGCACGCTAGACGGTGCCGGACTCTTTTTCCTGCTCTCTTCGGGAGCCGGACACTGGGAGCTTCGGGGGTCAATGGGATTATCTTCTGGCCTCACCCAGTTCGGAGAGGCCCTCCACGATGACACTTCAGGGTCGCCCGCTTCTGGAGCGGAGGAGTCTGGAGGAGGCATTTCGCTCTCCATCATCTCTGGAAGAAGATCCCCCGAAGACGAGCTCATTTGAGAGGGGCTAAGGCCCGAACTGCAAAAATATAGGCGGTGGTTATTTTCTCAGAAGAAAAAGATGGCATATCTGTACTATTAAAGTATTTCGGGTCACTTACGACTCGCGGGAGAATTTACCCCCCCGCGGACTTTGTGCGGCAACAGCACCCCCCAAGGTAGGACCCCCTGTGGGAGATTTCTTCTCCCGTTTGGGAGCCTCGGCTTCCGAATCCCCGGGCGCAGTCCTTTTCCTCTTCTGGCCGTCTTCCTTCATGAAGATGCTCGCTCCCTCAGTTACAATGGGCAGCGTTGGGGGCCCGCGCCCGCCCGTATTACCCTTCGCAGTATCTTCCTTCAAGGGCTCCGGGCAAGGTGCGTCCTGGAGCATCTTTTCCAATACCGGATTTTCCAAACCCTCAGGGAGGGGGGCCGAACACCGAATCAACTTCGCCTTTGTTAGCCAGTCCTGGTCAAAAAGCGGACTCTCTGAAATAACTTTGTAGCAAAGGAGAGATAGTATGTTTGGCCGGAAGATGCCTTACCTGTTCGGCGGCGCGGTTACAACTCAGGCCCACGTCCTCGGTGATATCCGGACACTCCACTTGAGGTCCGAAGAACGACTTGTACATCTCCTCGTGCGTCAGGCCGAGGAAATTTTGAATGACAAGCGGTCCCTCGGGATTGAACTCCCACAAGCGAAGGGGTCAGCGTTTGCAAGGCTGGACTTGACGGACCAGCATGACTTGTATTACCACAATCAAACTGAGATCTCCATTGAAGAGATCTCGAATGCGGCTTTGCAGTATAGGCACGTCCTTTGCTGGACGCCAGCTCAGTCCTCTGCTAATCCACGACATCAGTTGTGGTGGAGGGCCCAAGCGGAAAACGGGGGCGGCCGCCCACTTGGCACTTCTAGGAGCCGTGATATAGAACCACTCATGTTGCCACAATTCAGATACCTCTGGGATGGATCCTTTGGGCCATGAAGCTCCCTTCATCTTGCGTATTGAGGCACCTCCACACGCCGCATGTTGCCCCTCGATCATCTTCGGCTTTACTTCAAAGGTCTTGAGCCATAGGCCAAAGTGAGGGGTAACCCGGAGGAAGGCCTCACACACAACGATAAATGTCGTGATATGAAGAAAGGAGTCCGGAGCTAGATCATGGAAATCTAGCCCGTAGTAAAACATCAAGCCCCTGACGAAAGGATCCAAAGCGAGGCCTAGACCTCAGAGGAAGTGGGAGACGAACACGACGCTCTTGTTGGGTTCGGGGGAAGGGACGGCCTGCCCCTGGGGAGGCAGCCGATGCAAAATCTCGGCGGTCAGATATCTGGCCTCCCTCAACTTTTTGATGTCTTGTTCCGTGACGGAGGAAGGTACCCATCGGCCTTGAAGGCTAGATCCGGACATAACTGAAGGTTCGGAGCACCTGACCTGGGCTTTGGGCGTTTCAGCTTGAGGCGGGGGAAGGATTCGATTGAGCACAGGAGGAAAAATAAAAAGCCTTGCCCCTTTATAAAGAGGGTGAATATCAAGCGTCCTCTCCGTGTCCGTTTGGACTTGCCTATAATCTAGGAGTCCCAGAAGCGGTTGGGTTATCCACACCCGTATTGATGAGAATCCCGAAATAAGGGGACATGATCTCTGCTTTAACAAGACGTGCCAAGGAAACCGCCTCGCATAACACGCTGAGGTGGGGCAATAAAACGATTCGGAGAAAGGCTTGGCCATGGTGCGATATCACACCATGGAATACGTCAGCAGATTAGATTTCTGTAAATATTATTCTCTCTTTGGCAATATGTGGAAACTTATTTTGCAGAGCCGGACACTATCTTCGTGTTCAAAATCTTCTATGAAGTACTTGGAGGAGGAACCCGCCTTGCAATGCCGAAGACAATCTGCGCCGGACTCGTCGTCATTGAAGCCTGGTTCAGGGGCTACTGAGGGAGTCCTGGATTAGGGGGTGTCCGGATAGCCGGACTATACCTTCGGCCGGACTCCTGGACTATGAAGATACAAGATTGAAGACTTCGTCTCGTGTCCGGAAGGGACTTTCCTTGGCGTGGAAGGCAAGCTTGGCGATACGGATATTCAGATCTCCTACCATTGTAACCGACTTTGTGTAACCCTAGCCCTCTCCGGTGTCTATATAAACCGGAGGGTTTTAGTCCGTAGGACAACATAGACAACAACAATCATACCATAGGCTAGCTTCTAGGGTTTAGCCTCTCCGATCTCGTGGTAGATCTACTCTTGTACTACCCATATCATCAATATTAATCAAGCAGGACGTAGGGTTTTACATCCATCAAGAGGGCCCGAACCTGGGTAAAACTTCGTGTCCCTTGCCTCCTGTTACCATCCGGCCTAGACGCACAGTTCGGGACCCCCTACCCGAGATCCGCCGGTTTTGACACCGACACTTGGGTTCTCCATTCATAAAGAGAGCTAATGTCAAATAACCTCTTTTCACCGGCAAGTTTGAAATCATAGTTGAGCTCTTTAATAGCCCACTATGCCCTATGTTCTAGTTCGAGAGGTAAGTGACATGCTTTTCCATATACCATTTTATACGGAGACATACTCATAGGATTTTTATATGCAATTCTATAGGCCCATAATGCATCATCAAGTTTCTTGGACCAATTCTTTCTAGACCTATTGACAGTCTTTTGCAAAATTAATTTGAGTTCCCTATTACTCAATTCTACTTGACCACTAGACTGTGGGTGATATGGAGATGCAATTCTATGATTGACGTCATATTTAGCAAGCATTTTACGGAAAGCACCATGAATAAAATGTGAACCACCATCAGTCATTAAATATCTAGGGACTCCAAACCTTGGAAAAATAACTTCTTTAAGCATTTTAATAGAAGTGTTATGATCAGCACTACTAGTTAGAATAGCTTCTACCCACTTAGTAACGTAATCAACAGCAACTAAAATATGTGTATATCCATTAGAGGCAGGAAAATGTCCCATATAATCAAAGCCCCAAACATCAAAGGGTTCAATAACAAGTGAATAATTCATAGGCATTTCTTGACGTCTACTAGTATTACCAATTCTTTGACATTCATCACAAGATAGGACAAACTTACGGGCATCCTTGAAGAGAGTAGGCCAATAAAAACCGGATTGCAATACCTTATGTGCAGTTCTATCTCCCGCGTGGTGTCCTCCATAAGTTTCGGAGTGGCACTTGCGTAGGATCTGTTCCTGTTCATGCTCAGGTACACAACGTCTAATAACACCATCTACTCCTTCTTTATAAAAATGTCGGTCATCCCAAAAGTAATGTCTCAAATCATAGAAGAACTTTTTCTTTTGTTGGTATGTGAAGCTAGGTGGTATGAATTTAGCAACAATGTAATTAGCATAATCAGCATACCAAGGAGTACTACGAGAAGTACTTATGACATTTAATTGTTCATCAGGAAAGCTATCATCAATAGGTAGTGGGTCGTCAAGAACATTCTCTAACCTAGATAAGTTGTCTGCAACAGGGTTCTCAGCTCCTCTTCTATAAACAATATGCAAATCAAATTCTTGTAGCAAGAAAACCCATCTAATAAGTCTAGGTTTAGCATCTTTCTTCTCCATAAGATATTTAATAGCAGCATGATCAGTGTGGATAGTTACTTTAGAATCAACAATATAAGGTCTGAACTTATCACAAGCAAATACAACTGCTAAAAGTTCTTTTCCAGTAGTAGTATAATTTCTTTGAGCATTGTCTAGAGTCTTACTAGCATAATGGATAACATTTAATTTCTTATCAACTCTTTTCCCTAGAACAACACCTACAACATAATCGCTAGCATCACACATAATTTCAAAGGGTAAATTCCAATCAGGTGGCTGAACAATAGGTGCAGAGACTAATGCTTTCATAAGTATTTCAAATGCATCTACACAATCATCATCAAAGACAAATGGTATATCTTTTTGTAATAAATTAGTCAGAGGCCGAGAAATTTTGTAGAAGTCCTTAATGAACCTCCTATAAAATCCGGCGTGACCAAGGAAACTTCTTATACCTTTGATGTCCTTGGGACACGGCATCTTTTCAATAGCATCAACCTTGGCTTTATCAACTTCAATACCTCTTTCAGAAACTTTATGCCCCAAGATAATACCTTCATTACCCATAAAGTGGCACTTTTCCCAATTCAAGACAAGATTAGTTTCTTCACATCTCTGCAAAACTCGATCAAGATTGCTCAAGCAATCATCAAAAGAAGACCCATAGACGGAAAAGTCATCCATGAAAACCTCACAAATCTTTTCACAAAAGTCAGAGAATATAGCCATCATGCATCTTTGAAAGGTAGCAGGTGCATTACATAAACCAAAAGCCATACGTCTATAAGCAAAAGTACCAAAAGGGCATGTAAAAGTAGTCTTTGATTGATCTTTAGCCGACACAAGTATTTGAGAGAAACCAGAATAACCATCTAGAAAGCAGTAATGTGTATGTTTGCATAATCTTTCTAGCATTTGATCGATAAAACGTAAGGGGTAATGATCTTTCTTAGTAGCCTTATTTAATTTGCGGAAATCAATTACCATCCTATAACCTGTAATAATTCTCTGTGGAATCAATTCATCTTTATCATTAGGAGCAACAGTAATACCTCCCTTCTTAGGGACACAATGAACATGACTTACCCACTGACTATCAGCAACGGGATACATTATACCTGCCTCTAGAATCTTTAGTATTTCTTTTCTTACCACTTCTTTCATTTTAGGATTCAGACGTCGTTGAGGATCACAAACTGGTTTGGCATCTGCTTCCAAATTTATTTTATGTTGACATAGAGTGGGACTAATGCCCTTAAGATCATCAAGAGTATATCCAAAATAGCAGCACGATGCTTCTTCAGAGTTTTCAATAATCTTTCTTATTCATGCTCTGAAAGGTTAGCACTAATAATAACAGGATATATCTCTTTTTCATCAAGATAAGCATATTTAAGGTTATCTGGCAACGGTTTAAGCTCAAACACGGGATCACCCTTAGGTGGAGGGGGATCCCCTAGGATTTCAACAGGCAAATTGTGTTTCAGAATAGGTTCCTGTTTAAAGTATACTTCATCTATTTCCCTTCTTTCATTCATAAACATATCATTCTCATGGTCTAGCAAATATTGTTCTAAAGGATCACTAGGAGGTACGACAATAGAAGCAAGACCAATAATTTCATCCTTACTAGGCAATTCTTCTTCATGGTGCTGTTTACTAAATTTAGAGAAATTAAACTCATGAGTCATATCATCTAAGCCGACAATAACAACATCACTTGTGCAATCTATGGTAGCATTAACAATATTCAAGAAGGGTCTACCAACTATAATGGGACAAAAGCTATCTTGTGGGGAACCAAGAACAAGAAAATTAGCAGGATATTTAGTTTTCCCACACAAGACTTCAACATATTTAACAATTCCCATTGGTGAAATAGTATCTCTATTAGCAAGTTCAATATTGACATAAATTCCTTCTAACTCAACAGGTGCAATGTCATGCATAATTTCTTTGTATAAGTCAATAGGTATTGCAATAGCACTAGCACCCATATCACATAAGCCATGATAACAATGATCTCCTATTTTAACAGAAATAACAGGCATGCCTACCACAGGTCTAGGTTTATCTATATCACGGGGTTTAGCAATTCCAGCAGTTTCATTACAGAAGTAAATAACATGCCCATCTGTATTATTAGACAAGAGATCTTTAACAATAGCAATATTAGGTTCAACTTTAACTTGCTCAGGAGGTGTATATGTTTTAATATTGCTTTTACGAACCACAGTTGAAGCTTTAGCATGATCCTTTATCCTAACAGGGAAAGGTGGTTTCTCAACATAACAAGTAGGAACAATAGGATCATTATAAGTGACAGTCTTTTCTTCAACTTTAATAGGTGTAGCTACTTTTACTTCTATGGGAGGATGATATTTAAACCACTTCTCCTTAGGGAGATCAACATAAGTAGCAAAAGATTCACAGAAAGAAGCTACTACCTCAGAATCAAGTCCATATTTAGTGCTAAACTTACGGAAAATATCGGTATCCATAAGAGATTTAACACAATCAAACTTAGGTGTCATACCTCACTCCTTACCTTCATCAAGATCCCAATCCTCAGAGTTGCGTTTAATTCTATCCAATAAACCCCATCTAAATCCAATAGTCTTCATCATAAAAGAGCTAGCACAAGAAGTATCGAGCATGGTGCGATTATTTTCAGAGAGCCGAGCATAATTTTTTTGAAGAATTGTTTCTCTTGGACGCTCATGATTGGGTCATGAATATAACATTGATTTAAGCCTCCCCCAAGCTTGAGCGATGCTTTCGCCTTCGCGAGGCCAAAAATTATATATATAATTGCGGTCACGATGAACAAGATGCATAGGGTAATACTTTTGATGAAATTCCAATTTCAATCTTCTATAGTTCCATGATCTCGTATCATCACATAGCCTATACCATGTCAATGCTTCTCCCTTCAAAGATAAAGGGAAGACCTTCTTCTTAGCAACATCATCGGGTATACCTGCAAGCTTAAATAATCCGCAAACTTCATCAACATATATTAGGTGTTCATCAGGATGCTTTGTTCCATCTCGTATAAAAGGATTAGCTAGCAGTTTTTCTATCATACCCGAAGGATACTCATAAGGAGTTTCATTTTCAATAGGTTCAGTAGGTTGAGGAGCAACTCTTTGCTCTACTATTCGGGGTGAAGATACCCCGAACAAGCCCCTCAGAAGATTACTTTCCATAGTAACAAGTGACAGTAAATTTCAACACACTATATAAATTTTTCCTTACCAAATTCCACCTACCAAAGGCGCTTCACTCCCCGGCAACGGCGCCAGAAAAGAGTCTTGATGACCCACAAGTATAGGGGATCTATCGTAGTCCTTTGGATAAGTAAGAGTGTCGACCCCAACGAGGAGCAGAAGGAAATGATAAGCGGTTTTCAGCAAGGTATTCTCTGCAAGTACTGAAATAAGTGGTAACAGATAGTTTTGTGATAAGATCATTTGTAACGAGCAACAAGTAACAAAAGTAAATAAAGTGCAGCAAGGTGGCCCAATCCTTTTTGTAGCAAAGGACAAGCCTGGACAAACTCTTATATAAGGAAAAGCGCTCCTGAGGACAAATGGGAATATCGTCAAGCAAGTTTTCATCATGTTCATATGATTCGCATTCGGTACTTTGATAATTTGACATGTGGGTGGACCAGTGCTTGGGTGTTGTTCTTACTTGAACAAGCATCCCACTTATGATTAACCTCTATTGCAAGCATCCGCAACTACAACAAAAGTATTAAGGTAAACCTAACCATAGCATGAAACATATGGATCCAAATCAGCCCCTTACGAAGCAATGCATAAACTAGGGTTTAAGCTTCTGTCACTCTAGCAACCCATCATCTACTTATTACTTCCCAATGCCTTCCTCTAGGCCCAAATAATGGTGAAGTGTTATGTAGTCGATGTTCACATAACACCACTAGAGGCTAGACAACATACATCTCATCAAAATATCGAACGAATACCAAATTCACATGACTACTAATAGCAAGACTTCTCCCTTGTCCTCAGGAACAAACGTAACTACTCACAAAGCATATTCATGTTCATAATCAGAGGAATAATAATATTCATAAAGGATCTAAACATATGATCTTCCACCAATTAAACCAACTAGCATCAACTACAAGGAGTAATTAACACTACTAGCACCAATCCCGGACTTGGAGACAAGAATTGGATACAAGAGATGAACTAGGGTTTTGAGATGAGATGGTGCTGATGAAGATGTTGATGGAGATTGCCCTCTCCCGATGAGAGGAGCTTTGGTGATGACGATGGCGATGATTTCCCCCTCCAGGAGAGAAGTTTCCCCGGCAGAACAGCTCTGCCGGAGCCCTAGATTGGTTCCGCCAAGGTTCCGCCTCGTGG
This sequence comes from Triticum aestivum, assembly GCF_018294505.1. Classification (NCBI taxonomy): domain Eukaryota; kingdom Viridiplantae; phylum Streptophyta; class Magnoliopsida; order Poales; family Poaceae; genus Triticum; species Triticum aestivum. The sequence continues at coordinate 734,073,493 of NC_057812.1, forward strand.
CAGCGGAGTTTCATCCCGAAAGGTTGCTTCTGGGTTTTTTCTCGATGAAAGACTTCATATAGCAGAAGATGGTCGTCGGAGATCCACCAGGGGGGCCACGAGGTAGGGGCGCACCCTAGGGGGGCGCCCCCCACCCTCGTGGACAGGGTGTGGGCCCCTTGGTCTTCATCTTTGGCGAGGATTTTTCATTATTTATTATAAGGTATTCCGTGGAGTTTTAGGACTTTTGGAGTTGTTCAGAATATGTCTCTAATATTTGCTCCTTTTCCAGCCCAGAATTCCAGCTGCCGGCATTCGCCCTCCTTATGTAAACCTTATAAAATAAGAGAGAATAGCCATAAGTATTGTGACATAATGTGAAATAACAGCCCATAATGCAATAAATATCGATATAAAAGCATGATGCAAAATGGAAGTATCACATGGCCAGATTAACAATCTTGTGATCATTCTGATTTTTGACACCAAATTGTGTCCATGGATTAGGTGTCTGCAGTCTGTTCGAACCAAAATAATCCCATGTGAGGTACGTGTATGTCTGATCACATGTAGCCACACTAGTGAAAGTTGGTGCATGAGAGGTACTCATAGTGAGAGTAGCATGCAGGCCGGCGGCTAGAGCAGAGGAATGGACTCAGTTTGTTGACTAACTAATCAAGCACGCATGGAGAGACAACCTAACCGATAATAGGGGATCAATCATATATAACACGACGAGATGCCGCACAATAGATAGATAGAGAGATAGAAGCTTTCTTTAAACTGCACTATATATACATTGTCAAGTTGATCGACTGATTAATTAAGACAAGCTACTAGTATCATCAATGGCCATTTGAGTCAAAAAGGTCTTTATTGCAACTTTCATATGTTCCTCTCCCTCCATCTTCTTCTCTTTCTCATCTAACGCCGAAAATGGTGACCAGCCAAAAAAATTTAACAATGAGGATTAGACAATGCTCTAGATAGGTAGATAGGCAATCCTTGATGTCGCACTAACTCTGGTTAGATCATGTATATCTGAGTGATAAATATTTAGATTACCTCAACACGCATAATAAGATCTATAGTAGGCTATACCTAAGTGGGTACATGCACTTTGTATCGTTTTACTCTTGGAGGTGGAGACATGCTTTAAATCTCACCTAGAAAATGAGATTTAAAGCATGTCTCCAATTTGGAAATATGTGTATCGATAGCTCTTTTGCATTTCACTTCCACTTTGGATAGAAGCACACCTAGAAAATGAGATTTAAAGCATTTCTCCAATTAGTCCCTACTAACGCGGTCACTTAGCCTTGATCCGGATGCGTTTTCATTCAAAGTCTTCCAACAAATGTAATCTTTTTTAGTACATTTCAATAATAATGAAATTGCCTGCGCTCATAATATTTCTTCGTGCAGTCAAAGAGCTAAAAAAATCTTTATCAAATTCGCATACCCAAGATTGGTGAAACATCCATCTTTGTCATGGTTATTTGCATTTACTTCCTTGACACAAATATCAAGGAAAATTTAAGGCCCATACTATCTCACTATGATTTCACTTCCCCCCTTTTTCAATCTATATAGCATAAACCAATTAATGAAAAAAAGAGAATTTTGTTCATATCATAAAAGCAAGCTCACTGCCAATACAAAAAAGACAAGAGCTAGTAGTATCATGCATAATCTAGCATGAGTGAAAAGAACTTGGAAACTCTCATATGCATGTTCCTCTACATTAGCTATTTATTGCCGTCTAGCGCTGGAAATAGGGAGCGGAAAAGTTCAAATTAAAAGCGGTCGGCCAATCAGGGGTAACTTTACTCACCAATCCAGGTGGTCAAACTATGCATATGTGTACCACAAAGGAATTATGCAAATTAGTTAACTTTTCTTCCTTGTGAGAGCTGGGAACAACTAATCAAGTTTTCTCTTTAGATATAAGATCACTCCCATCCTATGAAGCAAGGGGTTGGTGTTGAAAGATGGTACTTTCTAACACTTTATCTTTTCCCTTTTCTTTACCATGTAATCTAAGTCCACCATATATAGTACTTGACAGTGAGTCATTGCACTAACTATGAATGGATGGGTGGATCAGGAATGTATATCTTAATTAGTGATAAACTATTAAGATTACCTCAACGCGCATGATATATCTGGATCACCGGCCGGTAGGCGATAGCTAGATGTGTGCACACACTTTGTATCATTTTCCCTGTGCGTTGTCTTGCTCAAGTGGATGAAACCATCTAGCTTCACAGCTCTCTGTATCTCACTTTAACTTTTGACAAAAGCATGATTTAAAAGCGCGCCTCGCCCTCTAATCTTCTACATACATGCGCCTGGTCACTGGATACCTAGCACTATCTGCCACTTGGCTTCTTCCTCCTCCTGCAGTAGCGTCAGTTAAAGCGTGTCTCTTATCTTGAAACTCGTTTAGCTACAAGACCCATGCCACCCACTCCTCTCGTACAATTACTATCAATTGGTAGAGTATACCAAACCAACATAGGCCTTCTGACTTCTGGCTTCTTGTTGAAGCATAACCAACTTCGGTTTTGTCGGGAAGCTAGTGAGGTTAGGCCTCACTGGTTCTATCTAGACATATCTAGTATGGTTGTCCAACCCTCCCCACTTCGAGTAAATCCTTGGTTTGTTGTTGATAGCATCTTCTGGCTCCCACCGGCAACTTCTTGGAGCCTCCATCAACAGTGTTATCCTGGCTTCGAGGCTGTTCCCCAGCTTTTCTCATGATGCGCCGCCGGTGAGAGTGGAAAGATGACGACACCAATACAACCAAAGATATATGTTTTATTTTCTATTTTTGTAATGATGGTTTAATAAGAACTGGACAATTTTAATAATATATGCCCTTGCCTACTGAAAAAGGGGATTTGTAGAGCATTGTGCTAAGTTCCATGCCAACCCCCTCTCAATCCAACCATAATCCATACTAAATCAAACAAATCCTTGAAGTTTCATGCATGTAGGAGTGTACTAGTACCCTTCACCGCTGGAAAAAAGAAAAAGAGAATAATAGTTAATTAAAAATGATCAAAACATGATTTTTGTCAAAAGGGGCCTAGAATCTACCTATTTCCCCGCTTCACTTCCAAAAATAAAAGTACACAGAGCATCTCCAATCGGACTTGCCTAATCTGACCCCTTACATGTCTATAGAGACAACCAGACAGTGTTTGGCATGTACACATTGAACCTTTATTTGTCTGTTGATGCAGTTGTGTACCTCAAATTGTCCATTCACAAACATATAAATGGCGGGGATGGAGAAACCAGAAGGAGAGAGAAAAAAAGAGAAAAAAAGAAGAGATACTTGGTCTGAATTTAACATGGTGAGCTGTCCGAACACCCTCATTTTCTCCTTACATATGAGTGGACATCCCAAACATATGAAGACGATTTGGGAGATTGGTTGGATAGTATATTTCTTCTCTCGTAGCCCGACACTACCGTGGTTGTCCATCCGGACATATGGAAAATATTTAATGTCCCTAGTTGGAGATGCTCTTAGCACCACAATTTTGTTGTTTTTTTTAGCATAGCACGATCTAAAAGTGCTAAAGTGTGTGTCATCCTTTCACACATACTATGGTTCAGTGGCTGGTCTATAGTTAGACTTTTAGTTACTATTTTCACCACTGATCACTACCACTCAGTCCAACAGTGGTGTCCCTAGATACTTGATTGGCATGGACAAATATCCTTCCATGGACCAAACCCAACAGATAATAGTACAAACCAAGCTGCCACGGTTGCATGGACAAATATCCTCGAGTGGCATGCATGGACCCAGTTACCTGTCCAGGAGCCCATTGGTCCTTGCGCCACCACCCCACTGACCCTATAAAAAACCATGCGTTCGCAGTCCACGCTCAGAACTAAGACCAACACATCTGCTCCAGTCAAAAGTAGCTCTTAGCCACCAGAGCATTTCGGGAGACAACAAGACCATGCGCATTCCGGCAAGAGTCCTGCACCGCGTGGCCGCCCTCGCCCCCTCCAGCATCGGAGGGACGTCGTCCTCCACCCCACTGACCCTAAAAAACCATGCGTTCGCAGTCCACGCTCAGAACTAAGACCAACACATCTGCTCCAGTCAAAACTAGCTCTTAACCACCAGAGCATTCCGGGCGACAACAAGACCATGCGTGTTCCGGCAGGAGTCCTGCACCGCGCGACCGCCCTCGCCCCCTCCGGCACCGGAGGGACGTCATCGTCGTCGCCCGCTTGACCACAACAACCGCCGGAGCAGGCAGCGCTGATGACGGTGGACTCAGACATGGCGGTCATCCTGGCGTCAATGATGTGCGCGCTCGTTTGCGTCCTCAGACTCGCTCTTGCTTCCCGGTGCGCATGCCGACGCCGACGCTCCAGCTCCAGTTCGTCCTCCAACCCACCCCCGAAGGGCCTCAAGAAGAAGGCAATTTATGCGCTCCCCACCATCTCCTTCGCCACAACCGCTTCACCGCAACCGGCAGCAACGGAGTGTGCGATATGCCTAGCCGAGTTCGCGGAGGGGGAGAGCATGCACGTTCTCCCACGTTGCGGCCACGCCTTCCATGTTCTCTGCATCGACGCTTGGCTCCGGACCTACGCCAGCTTCCCCTCTTGCCGCGCCTCCATCGTTGCTGGTCCAGCCCCTGCACCTACGCTAGTGGTCGTAGTGGCAGGGAACAATAGGTGCGGGAGGTGCGGCGAGCTGGCCGCGCCGGCTGGTGGTGGAGATAGCACGTTCTTGCCTTAATCTGTTTATCTTATTCCTCTTTTGTTCTCTGTATGAGTGAAAAGAACTTGGAAACTCGCATATGCATGTTCCTCTACATTAGCTCTTTATTGCCGTCTAGCGCTGGAAATAGGGAGCGGAAAAGTTCAAATGAAAAGCGGCCGGCCAATCAGGGGTAACTTTACTCACCAATCCAGGTGGTCAAATTATGCATATGTGTACCACAAAGGAATTATGCAAATTAGTTAACTTTTCTTCCTTGTGGGAGTTGGGAACAACTAATCAAGTTTTCTCTTTAGATATAAGATCCCTCCCATCCTATGAAGCAAGGGGTTGGTGTTGAAAGACGGTACTTTCTAACGCTTTATCTTTTCCCTTTTATTTACCATGTAATCTAAGTCCACGACATATAGTCTTTGACAGTGAGTCATTGCACTAACTATGAATGGATGGGTGGATCAGGCATGTATATCTTAATTAGTGATAAACTATTAAGATTACCTCAACGCGCATGATATATCTGGATCTCCGGCCGGTAGGCGATAGCTAGATGTGTGCACACACTTTGTATCATTTTCCCCATGCGTTGTCTTGCTCAAGTGGATGAAACCATCGAGCTTCACAGCTCTCTGTATCTCACTTTAACTTTTGACAAAAGCATGATTTAAAAGCGGGCCTCACCCTCTAATCTTCTACATACATGCGCCTGGTCACTGGATACCTAGCACTATCTGCCACTTGGCTTCTTCCTCCTCCTGCAGTAGCGTCAGTTAAAGCGTGTCTCTTATCTTGAAACTCGTTTAGCTACAAGACCCATGCCACCCACTCCTCTCGTACAATTACTATCACTTGGTAGAGTATACCAAACCAACATATGCCTTCTGACTTTTGGCTTCTTGTTGAAGCACAACCAACTTCGGTTTTGCCGGGAAGCTAGTGAGGTTAGGCCTCACTGGTTCTATCTAGATATATCTAGTATGGTTGTCCAACCCTCCCCACTTCGAGCAAATCCTCGGTTTGTTGTTGATAGCATCTTCTGGCACCCACCGGCAACTTCTTGGAGCCTCCATCAACAGTGTTATCCTGGCTTCGAGGCTATTCCCCAGCTTTTCTCATGATGCGCCGCCGGTGAGAGTGGAAAGAAGACGACGCCAATACAACCAAAGATATATGTTTTATTTTCTATTTTTGTAAGGATGGTTTAATAAGAACTGGACAATTTTGATAATATATGCCCTTGCCTACGGAAAAAGGGGATTTGCAGAGCATTGTGCTAAGTTGCATGCCAACCCCCTCTCAATCCACACACAATCCATACTAAACCAAACAAATCCTTGAAGTTTCATGCATGTAGGCGTGTACTAGCACCCTTCACCGTTGGAAAAATGAAAAAGAGAATAATAGTTAATTGAAAATGATCAAAACATGACTTTTGTCAAAAAGGGGCCTCGAATCTACCTATTTTCCCGCTTCACTTCCAAATAAGAAAAGTACACAGAGCATCTCCAATCAGACTTGCCTAATCTGACCCCTTACATGTCTATAGAGACAACCAGACAGTGTTTGGCATGTACACATTGAACCTTTATTTGTCTATTGATGCAGTTGTGTACCTCAAATTGTCCATTCACAAACATATAAATGGTGGGGATGGAGAAACAAGAAGGAGAGAAAAAAAGAGAAAAAAAGAGAAACTTGGTCTTAATTTAACATGGTGAGCTGTCCGAACACCCTCATTTACTCCTTACATATGAGTGGACATCCCAAACATATGAAGACGATTTGGAAGATTGGTTGGATAGCATATTTCTTCTCTCGTATCCCGACACTACCGCGGTTGTCTGTCCGGACATATGGAAAGTATTTAATGTCTCTGGTTGGAGATGCTCTTAGCACCACAATTTTATTGTTTTTTAGCATAGCACCATCTAAAAGTGCTAAAGCGTGTGTCATCTTTTCACACATACTGTGGTTCAGTGGCTGGTCTATAATTAGACTTTTAGTTACTATTTTCACCACTGATCACTACCACTCAGTACAATAGTGGTGTTCCTAGATACTTGATTGGCATGGACAAATATCCTTCCATGGACCAAACCAAACGGATAATAGTACAGACCAAGCTGCCAGGGTTGCATGGACAAATATCCTCGAGTGACATGCATGGACCCGGTTACCTGTCCAGGAGCCTACTGGTCCTTGCGCCACCACCCCACTGACCCTATAAAAAAAACCACGCGTTCGCAGTCCACGGTCAGAACTCAGACCAACACATTCTAGTCAAAACTAGCTCTTAGCCACCAGAGCATTCCGGGCGACAACAAGACCATGCGTGTTCCGTCAAGAGTCCTGCAACACGCGGCCGACCTCGCCCCCTCCGGCACCGGAGGGACGTCGTCGTCGTTGCCTGCTTCACCACAGCAACCGCCGGAGCAGGCAGCGCCGATGACGGTGGACTCAGACATGGCGGTCATCCTGGCGTCAATGATGTGCGCGCTCGTTTGCGTCCTTAGACTCGCTCTTGCTTCCCGGTGCGCATGCCGACGCCGATGCTCCAGCTCTAGTTCGTCCTCCAACCCACACCCGGAGGGCCTCAAGAAGGCAATTGACGTGCTCCCCACCGTCTCCTTTGCCACAGCAGCTTCACCGCAACCGGCAGCAACGAAGTGTGCGATATGCCTAGCCGAGTTCACGGTGGGGGAGAGCATGCGCGTTCTCCCGCGTTGCGGCCACGCCTTCCACGTTCTCTGCATCGATACTTGGCTCCGGACCTGCACCAGCTGCCCCTTTTGCCGCGCCTCCATCGTTGCTGCTCCAGCCCCTGCACCTACGCTAGTGGTTGTAGTGGCAGGGAACAATAGGTGCGGGAGGTGCGGCGAGCTGACCGCGCCGGCTGGTGGTGGAGATAGCACGTTCTTGCCTTAATTAGTTTATCTTATTCCTCTTCTGTTTTCTGTATGAGTGAAAAGAACTTGGAAACTCGCATATGCATGTTCCTCTACATTAGCTCTTTATTGCCGTCTAGCGCTGGAAATAGTGAGCGGAAAAGTTCAAATTAAAAGCGGCCTGCCAATCAGGGGTAACTTTACTCACCAATCCAGGTGGTCAAACTATGCATATGTGTACCACAAAGGCATTATGCAAATTAGTTAACTTTTCTTCCTTGTGGGAGCTGGGAACAACTAATCAAGTTTTCTCTTTAGATATAAGATCCCTCCCATCCTATGAAGAAAGGGGTTGGTGTTGAAAGACGGTACTTTCTAACGCTTTATCTTTTCCCTTTTCTTTACCATGTAATCTAAGTCCACGACATATAGTCCTTGACAGTGAGTCATTGCACTAACTATGAATGGATGGGTGGATCAAGCATGTATATCTTAATTAGTGATAAACTATTAAGATTACCTCAATGCGCATGATATATCTGGATCTCCGGCCGGTAGGCGATAGCTAGATGTGTGCACACACTTTGTATCATTTTCCCCGTGCGTTGTCTTGCTCAAGTGGATGAAACCATCGAGCTTCACAGCTCTCTGTATCTCACTTTAACTTTTGACAAAAGCATGATTTAAAAGTACGCCTCGCCCTCTAATCTTCTACATACAAGCGCCTAGTCACTGGATACCTAGCACTATCTGCCACTTGGCTTCTTCCTCCTCCTGCAGTAGCGTCAGTTAAAGCGTGTCTCTTATCTTGAAACTCGTTTAGCTACAAGACCCATGCCACCCACTCCTCTCGTACAATTACTATCACTTAGTAGAGTATATCAAACCAACATAGGCCTTCTGACTTCTGGCTTCTTGTTGAAGCACAACCAACTTCGGTTTTGTCAGGAAGCTAGTGAGGTTAGGCCTCACTGGTTCTATCTAGACATATCTAGTATGGTTGTCCAACCCTCCCCACTTCGAGCAAATACTCGGTTTGTTGTTGATAGCATCTTCTGGCTCCCACCAGCAACATCTTGGAGTCTCCATCAACAGTGTTATCCTGGCTTCGAGGCTGTTCCCCAGCTTTTCTCATGATGCGCCGCCGGTGAGAGTGGAAAGAAGACGAGCCAATACAACCATATATATATATATATATATATATATATATATATATATATATATATGTGTGTGTGTGTGTGTGTGTGTGTGTGTGTGTGTGTGTGTGTGTGTGTGTGTGTGTGTGTGTGTGTGTGTGTGTCTGTGTTTTATTTTCTATTTTTGTAAGGATGGTCTAATAAGAACTGGACAATTTAATAATATATGCTCTTGCCTACTGAAAAAGGGCATTTGTAGAGCATTGTGCTAAGTTCCCTGCCAACCCCCTCTCAGTCGACACATAATCCATACTAAATCGAACAAATCCTTGAAGTTTCATGCATGTAGGCGTGTACTAGCACCCTTCACCGCTGGAAAAAAGAAAAAGAGAATAATAGTTAATTGAAAATGATCAAAACATGATTTTTGTCAAAAGGGGCCTCGAATCTACCTATTTTCCCGCTTCACTTCCAAATAAGAAAAGTACACAGAGCATCTCCATCGGACTTGCCTAATCTGACCCCTTACATGTCTATAGAGACAAACAGACAGTGTTTGGCATGTACACATTGAACCTTTATTTGTCTATTGATGCAGTTGTGTACCTCAAATTGTCCATTCACAAACATATAACTGGTGGGGATGGAGAAACCAGAAGGACCGAAAAAAAGAGGAAAAAAAGAAGAGAAACTTGGTCTGAATTTAACATGGTGAGCTGTCCGAACACCCTCATTTACTCCTTACATATGAGTGGACATCCCAAACATATGAAGACGATTTGGAAGATTGGTTGGATAGCATATTTCTTCTCTCGTATCCCGACACTACCGCGGTTGTCCGTCCGGACATATGGAAAGTATTTAATGTCCCTGGTTGGAGATGCTCTTAGCACCACAATTTTATTGTTTTTTTAGCATAGCACGATCTAAAAGTGCTAAAGCGTGTCTCATCTTTTCACACATACTGTGGTTCAGTGGCTGGTCTATAATTAGACTTTTAGTTACTATTTTCACCACTGATCACTACCACTCAGTACAACAGTGGTGTCCCTAGATACTTGATTGGCATGGACAAATATCCTTCCATGGAGCAAACCAAATGGATAATAGTACAAACCAAGCTGCCAGGGTTGCATGGACAAATATCCTCGAGTGGCATGCATGGACCCGGTTGCCTGTCCAGGAGCCCACTGGTCCTTGCGCCACCACCCCACTGACCCTATAAAAAAACCATGCGTTCGCAGTCCACGGTCAGAACTCAGACCAACACATATGCTCCAGTCAAAACTAGCTCTTAGCCACCAGAGCATTCCGGGCGACAACAAGACCATGCGCGTTCCGGCAAGAGTCCTGCAACGTGCGGCCACCCTCGCCACCTCCGGCACCGGAGGGACGTCGTCGTCGTCGCCTACTTCACCACAGCAACCGCCGGAGCAGGCAGCGCCGATGACGGTGGACTCAGACATGGCGGTCATCCTGGCGTCAATGATGTGCACGCTCGTTTGCGTCCTCGGACTCGCTCTTGCTTCCCGGTGCGCATGCCGACACCGATGCTCCAGCTCCAGTTCGTTCTCTAACCCAGCCCCGGAGGGCCTCAAGAAGAAGGCAACTGATGACAGCTTTCAGGTCGTGATCTACACACACGCGATCTGTGGATGCCTCGATCTGAGCCCAGGAGGAACTCGAGGACGAACAGAAAACACACACGAACACGGGAGACAGTTTTGCGACGCCTTAATTCCAGCGTCTTTTCTGTTTCTCTTCTTTTATTCAACAGGGAAAACAAACTGAGCGACTTCTACGCCACGACCCAACATGCTCGCACCATCCCACGGCTTCGGATCGTGGACTCGCTCGTGCTACGAAAACGCTAGACACGACTTGGCCGCAACGTGGACTAAGCACGCTTCTGGCCATACAGAAACATGTACGTACAAAACACGTACAAATAAACTCCTAGGTGTCTATAACTGAAACACAAAGAAGAAAGACGTACAGTCTTAGGAAGCTAGGAAAGAGGACAAGGTTAACAACAACAATCACCTCCTTAAACTTGTCACTTGCCTTTCATTGCCCTCATGCCAATCCTCTCCCTCATCTCCAGAAATTTTATTCTTCCAAACGGCTTTGTGAGTATGTCAGCCAACTGATCGCCACTACGGACATGCTCCACGGACACGGATCCTGACTCCACCATGTCGCGGATGAAATGATATTTAATATCAATATGCTTACTCCTGTCATGGTAGACCGGGTTTTTGCAGAGAGCTATAGCTGACTGGTTATCAATTTTCAGCAATACTTGATCAACCTCCTGCCCGAGCACATCAGCTAATAGCCTCGCCAACCATATTCCTTGACAAGCTGCATATGCGCCCGCCATATATTCAGCTTCACATGATGAGACAGCGACGACTTTCTGTTTCTGTGAGAACCAAGTGATCAGACAAGGGCCAAGATAGAACATAACTCCACTTGTGCTTTTTCGATCATCAACATCCCCAGCCATATCACTGTCACTATAGCCATACAGGCGCAATGCTGTTCCTTCCTTCCTCTCATAACAGCACCCATAATCCAGTGACCCCTTCACATATTTAAGGATGTGCTTGACAGCAGCCAAGTGTTCACTGGTTGGTTTCTCCATGAACCTACTGACAATACCGACAGGGAAAGCAATGTCCGGTCGTGTATGAACTAAGTACCTGAGACTTCCAACAATGCTACGGTATTCAGTAGCATCTACTGGTGGAGCTGTACTGGTTTTCCTCAATTTTAGTTTGGGTTCCATCGGCACATGTGCTGGGTTACAGTCCATCATTCCCGCCTTCTCAAGAATTTTTGTAGCATAGCCTGACTGACAGAGAAAGATGTTCCTTGGACTTTGTCGTACTTCTATTCCAAGATAATATGACAGCAACCCCAGATCACTCATACTGAATCTGTCTTTCATTTGCTTTTTGAAAGAAGCCACTTCTTCAGTGCTTGTTCCAGTAATGATTAAATCATCTACATATACTCCAACCAGCAACTTGGATGTGCCATGACACTTCTTGTATAGGGCGTGTTCCAGAGGACATTTTTCAAAACCTAGTTGCACTAGAGTTTGATCCAACTTTGTGTTCCATGCCCTTGGAGCTTGCTTCAGACCATACAAAGCTTTGCTCAATTTCAGAACTTTTTCTTCCTCTCCATTCACTTCAAACCCTGGTGGCTGTGACACAAACACTTCCTCAGCAAGTTCACCATTTAAAAATGCTGACTTTACATCCATATGATGTATTTCCCAACCCTCCTGAGCTGCAAGTGCAATGATAAGTCTGATGGTTTCCAAACGAGCAACAGGTGCATACACCTCCTCAAAGTCAATTCCATGCCTCTGAACATATCCCTTGGCTACTAACCTGGCCTTATGCTTCACTACGTTGCCATGTGAGTCCTTCTTCAATTTAAAAACCCACTTAAGACCAATTGGCTTTGTACCTGGTGGTAGATGCGTGAGCTTCCAAGTCTTATTTTCTTTAATGGAGCTCAACTCGTCCTGCATTGCACGCCTCCAGCATGCATCTTTGCTTGCCTTCAGGTACGAGGTTGGTTCAGCCATTCCCAACATACACAAGCTATATTCATCACCATCAATCTCCAAAGTTTCATCATAAATATCGTCGAGCAGCCGGTACCTTTGTGGTCCTTCTGACGTTGTTGGTTCTGAAACATTTGTTGGTGGTGATACAAAGTTTGGGGATGACTGCACCGCCGTCATCGGGGTCTCTGGTTCAGCTGTACTTTCAGAACTTCTCACCTCGTGATCAACCTGCAATTTCCCAGGTATTGGAGATGGCATGGGCACGCCAACGTCCAGATGTGCACCATACTGAACTGTGAAGGTAACACTACTCGGCTGTGTCGGTTCAGTCTTCTCTGAAACCCAATCCCACTGTCCATCTTCTTCAAATACTACTTCACGAGAGATGTGCAGTTTGTTTGTCCTTGGATCAAACATTCTGTATGCCTTTGAATTTGGCTCATACCCAATGAAGATCATGACCGAACTGCGATCAGCCAGCTTGGGAAGATGTGCACCAATTTTCTTAACATGTCCAAGACATCCAAATGTGCGCAGAAAATGCACATCCGGTTTCTTCTTGTACAGAGCCTCATATGGAGTCATATTTGGGACACTCTTAGTTGGTGCACGGTTGAGCAGAAAAACTGCAGTGGCTACAGCTTCACCCCAGAAAGTACCTGGCAATTGTTTGTTCTTCAACAGGCTCCGCGCCATCCCCACGACAGTTTGGTTTCGGCGTTCAACCACACCATTTTGTTGCGGCGAGTACGGAGCAGTGAGATGGTGCTTGATCCCCAAATCTTCACAGAACTGAACAAACTCCCTTGAGGTGAATTCGTCTCCTCTATCTGTCCGAAGTGCCCTGACAGTCAGTTTCAATTCAGTCTCAACTGATGCCTTGATCTTCTTCACTGCACCTAGTGCCTCATCCTTGCTTTTGATGAGCACAACCCACATATAGCGAGTGCAATCGTCCACTATCAACAAGAAGTACTTTTTCCCACCAAAAGTTGCTGGAGAAATTGGGCCACAGAGATCTCCGTGCAACAGCTGCAGAGCTTCGTCTGCGCGAAAGTTAGCTTCAGCAGGAAATGGTCTACGGCGCTGCTTAGCGACCAAACAGCCATCACAAAACCGATCACCTTGATCTATCAATGGTAAACCTCTCACCATCTCCTTCTGACCTAAAATTCTTAGCGCTGAGAAGCTCACATGACCATATCTTGCATGCCAAAGCCATGCGTCATCACCTGACTTGGACAGCAAACACTCTGGCAATGTGATGTCAATATGAAACACATACAGCCAGTTTTTGGTTCTTCTCACTTTAGCTAGCACCTTGCACTCTCGGTCTTGCACCACCATCACTCCATCCTCAACTGAGTATTTGCAGCCTATCTCGTCAAGCTGGCCGAGGCTAATGATATTGTTTTTCAGCCTCGGTATGTAGTACACCTCAGTCAAGATGCGGTGATCACCAGTGTATGCCTCAAACAAAACCGAGCCTCGTCCCTCGATCTCAACAGTGGAACCATCTCCAAATTTCACTGCACCGCGAATGGAATGATCGATCTCTGCAAATTTGTTTAAGCACCCAGTCATATGGTTGCTAGCCCCGGTGTCCAAATACCAGGCCTTATCCATGCTTCCCTGCAGCTTAGGTTGTACTTTGTCCTCGTGCAGCATCACAGTTTCACTCACTGTCTCTGTCACCTCAACCAGAGTGCACACCTCTGTCAACAACAGTGCTGGATCCTCATCAACTTGCTTTTGCACAAGATTGGCCTTCTCTCGCTTCGGTTCCGGGCAATCAGAGGCGAAATGACCATTGACATTGCAGTTAAAACACTTAACTTTTGAAATATCAAACTTACGATGCTTTTTCTGCTTGCCCTTCCCATTGTTCTGGCCATGGTCACCACGACCTTTGTCCTGGCTGCCGCCTTGTCCTCCGCCTCTCTTTGCACCGGAACCTGAGGCACCGCCACTGTCAGTCGATTTCTTTCCTTTCATCAGCGATTCGAGGGCACGTGTGACGAGCATCAGCTGCTCATCCTTGTCGCTGCGGTTCTGCCGGCGCCCGCGCTGGTTCTCCTCGAACGCCGTGAGGCGCCCAACTGCCTCCGGCAGAGTCATCGTCGACATGTCACCCCACTGCTCGATGGTGTTGACGATGTCAGCGAAGCGATCCGGGACGGCGCTGAATAGACGCTCCACCACGGCCTCTTCCCCAAGGGTGACGCCGAGGGAGCGGATCTCGCTCACCAGTGTGGTGAGTTTCCTGGCAAACTCCGGGATAGTTTCCCCGTCCGCCATGTCGAGGCGATCGAACTGCCTTTTCAGTTGCTGTGCGCGTGCCTTCTTCACGCGATCCTCTCCGACGCGGGCACATCGGATCATCTCCCACGCCTCCTGCGCGGTGTCACAGTCCGCAACCTGCAGCATAACATGATCCGGGACGGACTGGGAGAGCGCCGCGAAGGCCCCCTCGTCCGCCGCTTGGTCGTACTCACCGGAGCCTTCAATCGCCGACCAGACACGTAGCGCCTTCATCAACACTTTCATCTTGATAGCCCACAAAGAGTAGTTCGTGTCCGTCAGCATGGGGTACTGCACGGGCACATTGGTGGCTCTCGGCAGAGCAGCCAGCAGCACGGCGCCATCACCGTCGCCTGTGCTCGGCCTCCTGGCTGCCGGCGGCGTGTACTTTCCGCCACCGCTGCCGCCGCTCTTCCCGTCGCTCTTCTTAGGAGACGTATCCCCCATCGCCGCCAATCGCCTCTGATCACCTCCGCTGGACGCCGCAGGAACCTAGAAACCCGAAGCTCTGATGCCAATTGACAGCTTTCAGGTCGTGATCTACACACACGCGATCTGTGGATGCCTCGATCTGAGCCCAGGAGGAACTCGAGGACGAACAGAAAACACACACGAACACGGGAGACAGTTTTGCGACGCCTTAATTCCAGCGTCTTTTCTGTTTCTCTTCTTTTATTCAACAGGGAAAACAAACTGAGCGACTTCTACGCCACGACCCAACATGCTCGCGCCATCCCACGGCTTCAGATCGTGGACTCGCTCGTGCTACGAAAACGCTAGACACGACTTGGCCGCAACGTGGACTAAGCACGCTTCTGGCCATACAGAAACATGTACGTACAAAACACGTACAGATAAACTCCTAGGTGTCTATAACTGAAACACAAAGAAGAAAGACGTACAGTCTTAGGAAACTAGGAAAGAGGACAAGGTTAACAACAACAATCACCTCCTTAAACTTGTCACTTGCCTTTCATTGCCCTCATGCCAATCCTCTCCCTCATCTCCAGAAATTTTATTCTTCCAAGCGGCTTTGTGAGTATGTCAGCCAACTGATCGCCACTACGGACATGCTCCACGGACACGGATCCTGACTCCACCATGTCGCGGATGAAATGATATTTAATATCAATATGCTTACTCCTGTCATGGTAGACCGGGTTTTTGCAGAGAGCTATAGCTGACTGGTTATCAATTTTCAGCAATACTTGATCAACCTCCTGCCCGAGCACATCAGCTAATAGCCTCGCCAACCATATTCCTTGACAAGCTGCATATGCGCCCGCCATATATTCAGCTTCACATGATGAGACAGCGACGACTTTCTGTTTCTGTGAGAACCAAGTGATCAGACAAGGGCCAAGATAGAACATAACTCCACTTGTGCTTTTTCGATCATCAACATCCCCAGCCATATCACTGTCACTATAGCCATACAGGCGCAATGCTGTTCCTTCCTTCCTCTCATAACAGCACCCATAATCCAGTGACCCCTTCACATATTTAAGGATGTGCTTGACAGCAGCCAAGTGTTCACTGGTTGGTTTCTCCATGAACCTACTGACAATACCGACAGGGAAAGCAATGTCCGGTCGTGTATGAACTAAGTACCTGAGACTTCCAACAATGCTACGGTATTCAGTAGCATCTACTGGTGGAGCTGTACTGGTTTTCCTCAATTTCAGTTTGGGTTCCATCGGCACATGTGCTGGGTTACAGTCCATCATTCCCGCCTTCTCAAGAATTTTTGTAGCATAGCCTGACTGACAGAGAAAGATGTTCCTTGGACTTTGTCGTACTTCTATTCCAAGATAATATGACAGCAACCCCAGATCACTCATACTGAATCTGTCTTTCATTTGCTTTTTGAAAGAAGCCACTTCTTCAGTGCTTGTTCCAGTAATGATTAAATCATCTACATATACTCCAACCAGCAACTTGGATGTGCCATGACACTTCTTGTATAGGGCGTGTTCCAGAGGACATTTTTCAAAACCTAGTTGCACTAGAGTTTGATCCAACTTTGTGTTCCATGCCCTTGGAGCTTGCTTCAGACCATACAAAGCTTTGCTCAATTTCAGAACTTTTTCTTCCTCTCCATTCACTTCAAACCCTGGTGGCTGTGACACAAACACTTCCTCAGCAAGTTCACCATTTAAAAATGCTGACTTTACATCCATATGATGTATTTCCCAACCCTCCTGAGCTGCAAGTGCAATGATAAGTCTGATGGTTTCCAAACGAGCAACAGGTGCATACACCTCCTCAAAGTCAATTCCATGCCTCTGAACATATCCCTTGGCTACTAACCTGGCCTTATGCTTCACTACGTTGCCATGTGAGTCCTTCTTCAATTTAAAAACCCACTTAAGACCAATTGGCTTTGTACCTGGTGGTAGATGCGTGAGCTTCCAAGTCTTATTTTCTTTAATGGAGCTCAACTCGTCCTGCATTGCACGCCTCCAGCATGCATCTTTGCTTGCCTCCAGGTACGAGGTTGGTTCAGCCATTCCCAACATACACAAGCTATATTCATCACCATCAATCTCGAAAGTTTCATCATAAATATCGTCGAGCAGCCGGTACCTTTGTGGTCCTTCTGACGTTGTTGGTTCTGAAACATTTGTTGGTGGTGATACAGAGTTTGGGGATGACTGCACCGCCGTCATCGGGGTCTCTGGTTCAGCTGTACTTTCAGAACTTCTCACCTCGTGATCAACCTGCAATTTCCCAGGTATTGGAGATGGCATGGGCACGCCAACGTCCAGATGTGCACCATACTGAACTGTGAAGGTAACACTACTCGGCTGTGTCGGTTCAGTCTTCTCTGAAACCCAATCCCACTGTCCATCTTCTTCAAATACTACTTCACGAGAGATGTGCAGTTTGTTTGTCCTTGGATCAAACATTCTGTATGCCTTTGAATTTGGCTCATACCCAATGAAGATCATGACCGAACTGCGATCAGCCAGCTTGGGAAGATGTGCACCAATTTTCTTAACATGTCCAAGACATCCAAATGTGCGCAGAAAATGCACATCCGGTTTCTTCTTGTACAGAGCCTCATATGGAGTCATATTTGGGACACTCTTAGTTGGTGCACGGTTGAGCAGAAAAACTGCAGTGGCTACAGCTTCACCCCAGAAAGTACCTGGCAATTGTTTGTTCTTCAACAGGCTCCGCGCCATCCCCACGACAGTTTGGTTTCGGCGTTCAACCACACCATTTTGTTGCGGCGAGTACGGAGCAGTGAGATGGTGCTTGATCCCCAAATCTTCACAGAACTGAACAAACTCCCTTGAGGTGAATTCGCCTCCTCTATCTGTCCGAAGTGCCCTGACAGTCAGTTTCAATTCAGTCTCAACTGATGCCTTGATCTTCTTCACTGCACCTAGTGCCTCATCCTTGCTTTTGATGAGCACAACCCACATATAGCGAGTGCAATCGTCCACTATCAACAAGAAGTACTTTTTCCCACCAAAAGTTGCTGGAGAAATTGGGCCACAGAGATCTCCGTGCAACAGCTGCAGAGCTTCGTCTGCGCGAAAGTTAGCTTCAGCAGGAAATGGTCTACGGCGCTGCTTAGCGACCAAACAGCCATCACAAAACCGATCACCTTGATCTATCAATGGTAAACCTCTCACCATCTCCTTCTGACCTAAAATTCTTAGCGCTGAGAAGCTCACATGACCATATCTTGCATGCCAAAGCCATGCGTCATCACCTGACTTGGACAGCAAACACTCTGGCAATGTGATGTCAATATGAAACACATACAGCCGGTTTTTGGTTCTTCTCACTTTAGCTAGCACCTTGCACTCTCGGCTTGCACCACCATCACTCCATCCTCAACTGAATATTTGCAGCCTATCTCGTCAAGTTGGCCGAGGCTAATGATATTGTTTTTCAGCCTCGGTATGTAATACACCTCAGTCAAGATGCGGTGATCACCAGTGTATGCCTCAAACAAAACTGAGCCTCGTCCCTCGATCTCAACAGTGGAACCATCTCCAAATTTCACTGCACCGCGAATGGAATGATCGATCTCTGCAAATTTGTTTAAGCACCCAGTCATATGGTTGCTAGCCCCGGTGTCCAAATACCAGGCCTTATCCATGCTTCCCTGCAGCTTAGGTTGTACTTTGTCCTCGTGCAGCATCACAGTTTCACTCACTGTCTCTGTCACCTCAACCAGAGTGCACACCTCTGTCAACAACAGTGCTGGATCCTCATCAACTTGCTTTTGCACAAGATTGGCCTTCTCTCGCTTCGGTTCCGGGCAATCAGAGGTGAAATGACCATTGACATTGCAGTTAAAACACTTAACTTTTGAAATATCAAACTTACGATGCTTTTTCTGCTTGCCCTTCCCATTGTTCTGGCCATGGTCACCACGACCTTTGTCCTGGCTGCTGCCTTGTCCTCCGCCTCTCTTTGCACCGGAACCTGAGGCACCGCCACTGTCAGTCGATTGCTTTCCTTTCATCAGCGATTCGAGGGCACGTGTGACGAGCATCAGCTGCTCATCCTTGTCGCTGCGGTTCTGCCGGCGCCCGCGCTGGTTCTCCTAGAACGCCGTGAGGCGCCCAACTGCCTCCTGCAGAGTCATCGTCGACATGTCACCCCACTGCTCGATGGTGTTGACGATGTCAGCGAAGCGATCCGGGACGGCGCTGAATAGACGCTCCACCACGGCCTCTTCCCCAAGGGTGACGCCGAGGGAGCGGATCTCGCTCACCAGTGTGGTGAGTTTCCTGGCAAACTCCGGGATAGTTTCCCCGTCCGCCATGTCGAGGCGATCGAACTGCCTTTTCAGTTGCCGCGCGCGTGCCTTCTTCACGCGATCCTCTCCGACGCGGGCACATCAGATCATCTCCCACGCCTCCTGCGCGGTGTCACAGTCCGCAACCTGCAGCATAACATGATCCGGGACGGACTGGGAGAGCGCCGCGAAGGCCCCCTCGTCCGCCGCTTGGTCGTACTCACCGGAGCCTTCAATCGCCGACCAGACACGTAGCGCCTTCATCAACACTTTCATCTTGATAGCCCACAAAGAGTAGTTCGTGTCCGTCAGCATGGGGTACTGCACGGGCACATTGGTGGCTCTCGACGGAGCAGCCAGCAGCACGGCGCCATCACCGTCGCCTGTGCTCGGCCTCCTGGCTGCCGGCGGCGTGTACTTTCCGCCACCGCTGCCGCCGCTCTTCCCGTCGCTCTTCTTAGGAGACGTATCCCCCATCTCCACCAATCGCCTCCGATCACCTCCGCTGGACGCCGCAGGAACCTAGAAACCCGAAGCTCTGATGCCAATTGACAGCTTTCAGGTCGTGATCTACACACACGCGATCTGTGGATGCCTCGATCTGAGCCCAGGAGGAACTCGAGGACGAACAGAAAACACACACGAACACGGGAGACAGTTTTGCGACGCCTTAATTCCAGCGTCTTTTCTGTTTCTCTTCTTTTATTCAAGAGGGAAAACAAACTGAGCGACTTCTACGCCACGACCCAACATGCTCGCACCATCCCACGGCTTCAGATCGTGGACTCGCTCGTGCTACGAAAACGCTAGACACGACTTGGCCGCAACGTGGACTAAGCACGCTTCTGGCCATACAGAAACATGTACGTACAAAACACGTACAGATAAACTCCTAGGTGTCTATAACTGAAACACAAAGAAGAAAGACGTACAGTCTTAGGAAACTAGGAAAGAGGACCAGGTTAACAACAACAACTGAGGCGCTCCCCACCGTCTCCTTCGCCACAGTCGCTTCACCGCAACCGGCAGCAACGGAGTGTGCGATATGCCTAGCCGAGTTCGCGGAGGGGGAGAGCATGCGCGTTCTCCCGCATTGCGGCCACACCTTCCACGTTCTCTGCATCGATGCTTGGCTCCGGACCTGCGCCAGCTGCCCCTCTTGCCGCGCCTCCATCGTTGCTGTTCCAGCCCCTGCACCTACGCTAGTGGTCGTAGTGGCAGGGAACAACAGGTGCGGGAGGTGCGGCGAGCTGGCCGCGCCGGCTGGTGGTCGAGATAGCACGTTCTTGCCTTAATCAGTTTATCTTATTCCTCCTATGTTCTCTTTTCCTCCGGTTTGCTAGTTAGGCTATGTAATTAATTGAATTTTTCTTAGTTAGTCGAGTATTTACCATCAGCTAGTAATTAATTACATGAGTTGTACTTGTACTTAGTTAAGTAGTAGCACTATTGTTCTTGTGCTTCATTTTCTTCAACTTCGTCTACTTTGTTTGGTAAATGAGTCGCTGTATGTCGACCCAACTAGTTTAGTAGCTTTGTTGTAAAGTGCATAATATACGATACAACCACGTACGGTGAACTAAAGTGTGAACTACATATAGTTTTTCTTTCTGCGACAACAAATCTCTTCTTTGTAATTATGCTTCAACAAATTATTGGGCACAAATACAGTCCGACAATAGCTTTTAATATGTTCTGTGTGAGTGGCAGCAATCTATTGTCGTTATCAATTTGTTTTGTTTTAACCTAATCATTGCAACATGCAACAAATTAAGTTTTTAGTCTCCATCTGAATCAATTCCCCATTGATTGAAGCAAACGGGCTATGTACCGGCTCGACCGGTGGAGATTGAACGAAAAAGTGCAAGGACAAATCATAGGGAAGAACGATTTCTGCAGGACAACAATCCACTGGATCAGAAGTCATGAATCCGTAGGAGTGGAACATAACAAGCTCTGTATTGACCAGACGACCGCATACTAGGACTGCGATGGATCCGTAGGTCTTGTAATGTCTATGACATAGTCTCAACATCAAGACATACACACATAATGAGTATCAGAAAAAATAACTTAAACTCTGAACTACCCATTGTTGAAAAAAAAACTCTAAACTCTAAACAAGGACAAAACAAATTTTTATCCATAGTGTTCCACATCTCGATGTTAGGAGGGCTCATGGAGGCGGGGGGTGCCCAAGAAACACTCACGAAAGACTATATGTTGGTAGCTAGGATTTTGATTCTACTCTGTGTGAATATTTGTTTGGGCATAGAGTGAGTAATGTCTATATAACATGTGGGCCAGAAGAAGAAAAACCAGGTGCCTACATGACTGGTAAATCTACACAATACCATAGTAGATGACACTACGCAATGACGGGCATGTATGTGGAAAACCGTGGAAACATGTACTTTTTGCCAAAGGTGGGTGGCCAACTAAAGTTGGGGATAAGAAGATGCATATACATCTGCTTCTATCCAAATATTTCTCCACTTGGCCGGCCTTCATGAGGCCTTTATGTGCAGTGTACTGTGTTGTCTCCAAGATTCATCTTTTTCTCTTGCTAAAGATTAATCATCTGTTTTTTGAAATATCCATGGCTGGCTGGGTGTTGGGAACTAGAGTCTCCATGTATAGTGTGGTGCATGTGCAGCAAGTGAACAACTGACAGGGTCATTGTCAAACAATCAAATGGTATGAAAAGTTAAGTGTGACTTTGAGCGATGAATGTCTCACATTCGTTTCATTTATATATAGTGGATTTCTGGGGTAAATTAATTAGCAAATAGTTCTGTGATCATCAGGGTTATGAAACTAAATGAATCAATAAACTATGTTAATTAGGCCTCCCCGCTACAGTTATATAACTCATAAGGACATATCCAGTAATGTGGCACTATAATTAAAGATGAGAGTGGTGCTAACAATATCATACTACGATACAATATCTTAACAATATCAACCCCCAATGCAGTAAGATATATGTAATCCTGGCTAAATAGGAAGTGTGAGCCGCACTAACCCCGTATGGAATGAATCATATATAGTATCTTATTAAATATATTAGTGATATGAAGATTACCTTAGCTCAATGCGCATAACTGAGCGTTAGGTGGTAGGTACACACACTTTGAGCATTTCCACTCTTGACTGTGGTCTTCAATTTCATGGTGAAACGACGAGCTAGGTAGCTCTTGGCTAATCACTTTCACTTTTGAGAAAAGCACAAATTAAAGGGAGATTACAAGTGTGGCTGTCTCTAATCTTCCATACGTGCACTGGTTTTGGCTGCAACTTGACTTACTCCTCGAGTAGTATCGTCACTATAGTATGGTTTCCTTTTTTTGTGGTGACAAGCTTGATTATACCGTGTACTTTTCTAGGCAGAGGAACACTAATTAAAAAGCATAGTTAACTTGTCACGAGTGCAAGCAAAATATCCCCAAGTGGCATGAACTGCAGCAGCACATGCCACTGCTTCGACGCATCCTTTTCTTATCAAACTTTTGTCCATCCCTTATGTTCCTGATGATTTGTTTTGTGCATCGGTAACTTCTAAGAATAGTAAACAAATGTTGGGAAATTTCATCAAGATTACCCGCAAATTCAGCTAGCCGACGAAACACCTCTTTCATAGATTCACTTTACAGTAAGACAAATCAAAATCATGGATTAACTTTAGAGAGCCTCATCTTTCCAAACACACTATGGTTGTGGTTTGGTCTCCAATTAGAAGGTTAGTAACAACCTGTTGTAATACTCACTCCCTACAGCGTCACGACTCACCATATTGTACTATTGCCGTCCATGTAGAAAAACATGACACACCTGCATGTGGAAGCATCCTATAGTGGCATGCATGCATTGAGACCCCCGCCTCTACTGCATGGGCCTGGCGGAATTTAGAATACTAGCAGGTAGAGGTGCGGCAGCACGCTGCGCCTGAGCTTAAGCGTCGTTAGCCATATGTTGTTGCTCATATTTGTTATGGATAGTTTATCGGGTTTTGGTAAGTGACGCAAGAATAATATAGTAGATAATATGGATCATTTAGTCAATTTCATGAATTGGTGACATATATGATAAATAAAATAGTACAATGAAGTGTTGTTTAAGAGAGTAATATTGTGTAGCTAGATGGTGTACAAATGTAGATAAAGAAAAACTTGGTGAAAATACATCATGGCTTTTTAGCACTTCAGATTCTTTGTTCTTGATCTTCATGATTAATTTGGTCTTGATGAACATAAATTGGAGGGTATTTACATCCTTTCGAGATTTGATTAGGGTGCTCCTCTCGGGCCCATCCACTAAAGATTTTAGTCTATGGAAAAATTAATTCGCAAGCACAACATGATAGCGGCTCGATTAACATAGGTGTAGTTTATGCGAGAAGACAATTCATCAACACGGTAGCTTGGAGCCAATCAAATTAATTACCCCTTGTGTGGATGTGATGTCTGGCTAATAAGGTTCATTTAGCTGATCAGGAGCCAACAAGTACCATGATAATTACAAAAACTTCGGATCTTATCAACTATTAATAGCGATTACAAACATGGTATTTTTCTTCTTCTAGAAATGTGTGATGAGCACAAATGGAAGTATCAACTGGCTAAATCATATATCTTGTGTAGGCCAAAGGACCTAGGATGGATATGCATCGGAAACATCAAAAACATCAAAATTAAAAATAAGTGCTTGCATAGCAAATAGCTATTCAAGCTACAAAATGGGGAAGGGTGTCTCGCAAGAGCTCCTCCATAATAACACTTATATTGCAAGAATATATCTGTTTTGGAAGCCTTCCCGAAGTGGATGCCAAACCAACCGATTCTCTATTTTGAAAGGGCTTGAT
Organism: Triticum aestivum; assembly: GCF_018294505.1. NCBI lineage: Eukaryota > Viridiplantae > Streptophyta > Magnoliopsida > Poales > Poaceae > Triticum > Triticum aestivum. The sequence continues at coordinate 734,097,756 of NC_057812.1, forward strand.
GAAGTTGCTGATGGCCAATCGATGAGTTTCTGGGAGATACCTAGCTAGGTGAAAATCCGCTTGCGACTATGTACCCTTCAATTTACAATATAGTGTTAGAGGAGATGGTACAATTCAATATGTTTTTGGATCGACACCTCTGGACATCCAATTCGGGAGGGCCATAATTGGTGAGAAATTGATGCATGGCTCCTTTAGTTTGTATGATGATGTTGGTCAACTTAGCTCACGTGCCGAATGTTTGGGTGGAGAGTTAAGACCAGCAACGTGTTTGCTGTTAAGTCTATGTATGCAAATCTTATAAATATGGGGCTGACGTTTCGCAGAAAGAATATTCGAAAAATAAAGTTCCTTTAGAGATAAAATTTGATGTGATTTGTACAGATGTCTATGTATGCCGATATTATAAATATGGGACCCATGTTCCAGAGAAATAATATTTGGAACATTAAAGTTCCTTTAGAGATAAAATTTTATGTGATTTGTACAGAGGAAGTGATCCTCACCAAAGATTATTTGGCTAAAAGAAACCATAAGAGATGTATAAAGTGTTGTTTTGTGTTCAAGATGAAATAATTTAACATTTCTCTATTTTCGCCCTTTCACAACTTTGATTTGGCGTGCGACTCTTGTTGCATGTAATATGTCACCCCCAACAAATGTCCCAAATTTATTCGGAATCTGGTTGGTTGGTATCAACAAAAACCTTAAGGGTCATATCCGTATAGGGGTTTGTGCCTTACTTTGGGGAAATTGGAATTACTGGAATGACTATGTTTTTAGTGGGTCTTTCTCTATTAACTTTGTGCAGCTTATCTGCAAGGCCATCACATCGATCGGTATGTGATCATCACTTCAAAACGGGGACACTGGGAGCTCATGACGTCTGGGTGCAACCGTATGGAGACGGTTTCACAATCGTTATTCAACCAGTTTGGCTGGCATGTCACTAATAGATTATGTGGTTAAGTCATGTGATCTTAATACGACATTTTGTGGTCATTTTTCCGTTTTCTCATTTTAATTGCTATTGCGTACTTGTTGAACTTTGTCCTTTTTTTTAACAAAGATGGTTGTGTGCATCATGATGATTTAGAGGTCAGAGTCTACCCCTTTTTCAACAACAAAATTGCATTTCTGTGGAGGGATAGAAAACATACAATATTTTTCTCTAGCTGATAACTAGTGGGTTCACCTATAATACTTGCACTACATTTCAGGCGACATTTTTGCTAAATCACGGTTGATTTTGCAGCCGTTGGAGGTTGGGAAGTCAATGCTGATTTATTTTTTGCGAGACCATCAAGATGTTGACACAATGAAACTTGCTGTCCTATGGTTTTCCACCTCTCGGTGTCAGAAAAGCCATCAAAGACGAGGAGAACCGACGAAACAAGGAATCATCTTTCTAAAACCAGGTGCGTCCATTAGGATTGGCATGTCCCTATAGGAACTGCCGAACTGTACAGTGGCTTGATGGGAGAGGCGTGATTCTGGACCATGGTTCAGCCGAACCTATGGTCGACGCCGTACGATTCAACATCCTGCTACATGTGGATCCGCGTCATGCATTGTTTAACATGCAAACAACTCCCATCATGCATTTTTTAATCAATCATACACGGATCCTTATGGAAAGTGTTCAGAGATCAATGGTGTCGAGCGTAGGTTCGGCTGAACCATGGTTCCGTATAACGTTTTCGGGCTTGATGGGCATATATGTGAGAGAATTATGAAAACGTGAACCTTTTGGCAAAGGTCGCTGACCAGCTAACGTTTGGGATAATTTCATAAGTAGAAGATAGTATATATGCGTTGCATCCCGTGTCTAAATATCTCTGCATTTCGGCGGGCTTTCATGATGGATGGATGGCCTTTATGTGTACCATCCAGTCTCAAAGATTCACCTTTTCTACGGCCAAAGATTCATCGGCTAGCTGGTGATTGGAATGCCCGTGGTTTTGGGTTTCTGGGACCTGGGCATGTACGTATGTTTGCTTGGTGCATGCAAGTGCAGCAGATCATGGTCAAGTGAATAATCTTATGATCATTGTAATGTTGAAATTAACTAAGGACATGTTCGGTTGGTAAGAATCTGCTGGGATTGGGGGTTTGGAACTACGAGCATGTCCGATTGAGCTAAATTCCCTGTCAATCTCGCTAACACCTGCGAAACTGAACAAACCCTAAATGACGTGTATGGACTGTGTAGGTGTTTCACACTTGTTTGACTCAAAATAATCCCATTTCTAGTACTGCACACGCACACACACGCACGCGCACACGCGCACACACACACGTGCGGCATACATGCATGCATGTCCAAATATGGAGCCGCACTAGCTAAAAAAAGTTGATGTATGAGAGGTAGATGCAGGCCGGCCGGCTAGAGCAGCGGAATGGACTCAATTAGTTGACTAATTAATCAATGAAGAACATACGTGGAGACAACCTAACAGATAACAGATGATCGATCACTTACAAACCCCACAGATAGATAGATGCTGCTTTCCGGGACCTGCACCATATACGTTGTTAAGTTACTATACTAAACAGATTAATTAAGAGTAGCTGCTAGTATCATCCATGCAAGCTAAAATGATGGCCAATTAGGTCAAAAGCGTCTTGCAACTTGCATGTTCTTGTCCATTTTCTTAGCTCCTTATTGTCGTTTAGCGCCGAAAATGGCGACCAGCGAGAGAAAGAAGTTTGAATTTAAAGCGGCAACTATGCATGCTCATATCCGGGGTCTAAACATAGGAAAAGACCCTGGCATATTTTTATAGGAGTGAGAAACACCGTTGAAATATCTGCTCCCTGTGGTGGGGATCGGCTGGCCTAGAACACAGGACTATATCCCTACCACTGAGCTACACCCAGTTATTCTTGGGGTCTACGATCGAATATATATACACAAACACACTCTCTGAGATGGAAATAAGCATTTCACCAATTTTATTTAGCGCGTTTTTCATGTGCAAAAGTCCAAAGTGTTTTACTTAAGATACTATACATCCTGTGTAAAATAAAGTAAAAGGGGATTAAACAACCCTACTTTTCTTCCCTTTTCCCCCCCTTTTTGCGAATATTCTTCCCTTTTTCCTTCCACAAGCTAACTCGCCTATACAATCCCTGATGGTGAGCTGTCGCACTAGCTATGAATGGATCATGTATATCTTAATCAGATTACCTCAACAAGCATAATAAGATCTTCAATATATAGGCGATAGGTAGGTAGTACCACTACCACACTTTGATCGTTTTCCCCATGGTCTTTGCTCCTGGGTGGTGAAACGAGCTGATTGCTCTTTCGCATTGCACTTTCACTTTTAACAAAAGCACATTTGAAAAGAGGATTTAAAGCATGTCTCTACTAAGTTACTCCCTCCATTTTTGTATACAAGGCCACAAATTCAAATTACAGGTACCAAGACAAAAATTAATGTGTGCTTTACAAGCCAATTTGTTTTTTCATTTACCGGGTTAATTAACAGAGTGCATGCACATTAGAGAAAACTGAGTGGCCGTGGGAGAGGATTTAAAGCATGTCTCTATTAAGTTACAACTAGAGTGCTGCCACTTATTCTTAGCACACCAGTGTCAAAAAGCACAAGTAAAAGCGTGCGTGTCTCTCGTCATGCATACATGCATGCACTTGGTTTAGTTACTACTGCAATGCCACATAGACCTGCATTCATAGATAGCTGTAGCTAGATTCTACCGCACTTTCTTCATAGCCAGTGGCCACACATCATTCTGAAAACACACGAGCCTTTTCTGATAATCCAGTACACAACTTAGGGCATCTCTAAATTGGACCCTCGAACTGCCCACAACCATCCAGATCGTGTGGTCCGGACTTGTTTTGCGATCTAACGCGGGCCTGTATTCGTCCACTGACCAATTTCGATGTCCTTCTTCCCGCAAACTGAAAGCAAACTAGGTGGCTTTATGGCGGTCCGGACAGCAGCCACGTAGGTCTCCGACACCACCGGCCCACCCAAAATCCCTTCCGGACCCCGTATCTCCATCCTTCCCTCTTTCTCTGCATCCATTTTCCCTCTCGTCGACGCCACCACAACACCTCCCAGGCCGTCTGCCAAACACTTCCCGAAGCTCCATGACCTCTACTGCTACACCTTGGTTGCCATGCCGCTTTTCCTTTGCCGCCAGTCCACACCTCTGCTCCGTCCGCTATGCAGGTACCATCCTCCCTACGGTACTCACCGCGCCCAACAAGTCTTTGGTGAAATTCCCGTGCTAATTACTTTTAGCCTTCTTCTTTGAAGAAATGAATTCGAATATGGAGTACACATATGAGCACTACATTGTGTCGTCTGACAAGGAGGACTACATGAATGAGACGGCGATGATGTAGGCGGTCCTGGCAAACGTGGAGCGTGCAGAACGTCATGTTCTCAATTTAAAGAGATCGATCATGGGTCATCGAGTGCTCAGTCAGAAGAGGGCATGCAACCATTTGACACTGATGGACGATTACTTTGCCTGCGATGCTCTATTCGCTGACAATTTTCACCAGCGCTTTCGGATGAGAAAAATGTCTTTGATCGTCTCTACTGTGGCGTCTGGTACTTTGATTACTACATCATCTTGAAGAAGGATGTCGTTTGAAGGATTAGATTATCTGGTTACGATAAGTTCATGGACGCATTGCACATGCTCTTTTGCATATGATAGGGCCGCTGATTGGTGCGACGAATACATACAGATGTCTGAGAGTACATGCGGAGACAACATGGTCAGATTTGCTACTGTCGTGGTCTCGGTGATAGGACCTCAGTACCCGAGGCAACAAATTGTCACAAACGCCGACATGATCTTGGTTGTGCCCGAAGCAAGAGGGTGGCCATGTTTGCTCGGATCTCTTGACTACATGCATTGGCGATGGAAGAACTACCCAAAAGCTCTACAAGGGCAATACCAGGGTCATGTTCAAATTCCCACCATCATTGTTGAAGCGGTTGCGTAACAGGATTTCTGGATTTGGCATGCTTTCTTTGGTATGCCCAAGTCTGACAATGACATCAATATGCTGCAGCTAACTTCATTGTTTGCCAGGCCGACTGAAGGGAAATCTCCTTCTTGCAACTATATTGTCACTGGCCATGAATACAACGTGGGTTACTATCTGGCTGACGGTATCGCCTCCTTGGGCTACTTTTGTCAAGACTATCTTTGAGCCACTTGGTCAGAAAAAAAGGTCTTAATTTTCCCAAAAATAAGAAGCGGCTAGAAAGAATGTTGGGAAGGCATTCGGAGTTCTCCAGCCCGTTTTGCAATTGTACATGGAACTGCTAAACAATGGGTCCGGAAACCTTGTGGGAGATGATGACATGTTGTGTGATCATGCACAACATGATCGTGGAGGATAAGGATGATGCCGCTGCCTCAGCTCTTGAATTTGAGAAATCCTATGAAACTTCGAGAGCAGAATCCATGTTTGATGAGATTGTTCAAATGCATCAACAAATTCGACATCGAACAACTCATGAGCAATTGAAGGAAGATCTGATTGAGCATTTCTGGGAGGTTAAAGAGGAAAACTAGTACATATGCGCTAGTTGAATTCAAATTTAAGCTACTTTAATTTGAAAACAATGTTTGATTGTAATATTTAAACTAGAACTACTACCGCATTTGAACATTTTGAGATAAACTACAACTTGATATGTAGTTATTTTGAGCTTGCGGGCTTTAAAACACAGAGAGACGGCTGTTTACGGCTAGATTTGGATGGTCGGCTCACGTATTAGTATCCGCGGACTGGTCCCTATCGGTCCACAGACGGATGCGGTGTCCGGTTTGAGTGCCAGCCTTGGAGATTCCTTTATGTCCCTAAAATTATAAACTTACTTACAATAGCAGTATGCATTATTTGTAGTCATGCTATGCATACGAATTTTAGTCAAAAGGGGTGTCTCAAATCTCTTTCGCCGATCCGCTTCACAATACGAAATGAGTTGGCACTACCAGTTTTCTTCTTCTTCTAGGGAGCAAAGCACTGGGTCAAAAGAAGTAAAGCGTGTCTCGTCTTTTCACACACACAAGCACGCATGGATGATCACCACAGTGTCACCACAAATGATTTGCTCAAATTTGTAGCTTGGCTGTAAAGTGTATACATTTTTGTTCATTGTTCAATACCAACGTGACAAACTAAAGGGTGTATTTATTCTAAATAAAAAAGGTGCTAGGCGGGCGGATCGCCCCGCGAGCCCTCGAATCTGATACATTGAGCGACCGAGCGACACTTTTACCATTGCAACACAGGTTGTATTGCAGAAAATTTCTGCAACACGCATCATGTTGCAGAAATTTTTGCAAGAATTTTTTAACAGAGGCCTTGTTAATTTTTTTTCTGCAATAGAGGTTTCATTGTATATTTATTTTTTCTACAGCAAAGATCTTGCTGCAGTTTTTGCAATAGAGACCTTGCCATATAAACTCACCAATGAGCAACGAGTAGGGGCCAAGTTGACCGAAAGAAAGAACAAAAAAATAACCGCTTCGTCAGGACACGCGTCGTATGAATGAGCCGGCGGATGCTCGCGTGCGATCAGCCAGTTGATGCCAAGCGTTTTTCAAATAAAAACCAAAGCGTGTAGGTGTAAATTTTTCCTTTATGCGACAGCCATCCCTCTCTTTGTAATACTGCCTCTATACCAATGTATAAGATGTTAATTAGGCTAATCTAACCTACGAAAATGTTTTATATTTTGATAGGGAGGGAGTATAGAACAAATCATTGGGCATAAATCGGGTGTGACAATTGCTTTACATTGGGTAGGAGCGGAAAGGAATCTATTGTTGCCGTCAATTCTTTTGTGTTAGTCCGGTCCCTGACCGCATGCAGCCAATTAAGCTTTTAGTCTCCATCAGAATCAATCCCCCCATTGATTGAAGCAAACATGCACAATACCAGCTCGACTGATGGAGATCAAGGTGCCAACTGTAAGAACAACTCCTCATATCCACCTTTTTTGTTGTTGTTCCGGAAAGAATAGTCTTTGTTGCTTGTCAAATTTCATGTCGTAGCCAGCAATGTGGATGCCATCTCTATCTATGTGGCAGCTTTGTTTTTTTTTTTTTGAAAGATCCAGTGATGCTGGCTTTTCATTGATCATTACCAGAAAGCAATGGAGAAAACCGAGGTGGTGAGGATCTGGAGGATCCGAGGGCTTGCCACAGACCGGCAATCCTCAAGTGACAAGATATCTTAGGGATTACATTTCATGGCGGATCCCCGAAGGGGCTCTTGATGAAGGTAGCGCCCGCGACTCGCCATAGCTCGATGCAGTCCTTGATCCTCGTGATGATATTGGAGGCATTTGGTATACTTCTCTTCAAAGTAGGGTTGTTTCGTTCTTGCCATAGCTCCCAGCAGGTGAGTAACAAGAGCGTGTTGTTTCCCCTACGTGGCAGCTTTGTGTATACGTTGGGAAGAAAAGAAATTCTACGCCCGATAATGATCCGCCAGACCAGGAGTCGGCAGTCCCCATGAGTTGAATAGCACAAGCTCGGTGTTGACCAGGTGACCACACACTAGAACGGTGATGTGTCTGTATGCCATTTATTCTCTACAACACACACACACACACACACACACACACACACACACACACACAAACACATAGGCACACACACACGCACGCGCCCCAAATTGATATCTAAAGAAGTTCAAACAAAACTTTAAACAGGGTCTTGCTGGAGAGAAAAAATGATTTTTAGTTTACCAAAAGTTCCTCCCAAGGATCCTATCCTATTGGGTATCTGTTCCCCACCTTTTCTCGATAGGATCTTCTTTTTTTCCTTTTTAAAGAGTGGCATTCTACGCCCAATATCTCGATCGAAGTACGGAGGTCAAGAAGGCTACTCGAGACGATGGGTGCCATGGAAATGCTTGCCAAAGACCATACAAGTTGGTGGCGGGTTACAATTTCGTTTCTCTTTGGTCTGAACATATATTTTTTGGCATAGAAGGAATATGTTCAAGCCAAGTGACGTTTATATATCCGTGAGCTAGAAGAAAAAACCAGGTGCCTAGATGACCGATACATCTACACAATAACATAGTAGATGAACAGTGCAATCATGGGCATATATGTGGAAAACCGGGGAAACATAAACCTTTGGGCAAAGGTGGTTGGCAACTAATGTTGGGGATAAGAAGATGCATATACATCAGCTGCTATCCAAATATCTTTCCACCTGGCCAACTTTCATGAGGCCTTTTTGTGTGGTTTACTACCGTGCCTCAAAGATTCCCCCTTTCTCCTGCCAAAGATTAATCATGTGGTGATTGAAATGACCATTGTTGGTTGGGTGTTGGGGACTAAAGCGTGCATGTACACTGTGGTGCATGTGCAGCAGGCCCGTCGATGGAAAAAAAAATTCCATGCATACCGGTTGCAAACCTTCTCCTTTGCAACCCGGACGCCATCTGCTGCCACGTGTTCATGCTGAACATCGCACGGCCTCCTCACTTTTGCCCCAGGCGATACGCAGCTCGGCTCCAATTGCTGCACGCATGCGTATGGCTCGGCTCCAAATCTGAACCTGTACGTGCGATATTGGCTCCCATAGTTACGCGATTGCTTCCGATCAGATCACAGCCCCGATCAGATGTGCAGCTGCAGCCTTGTCCGCCTCCAATCCTCCATCAATCCAATCGAGAATTTCTGATGGCTGAGCAACCGGAACGTCCTCCAGGCAATGCGAGTAGCCGCTAGTTCCCTAGCCCGACGCTCACTGCAGCAGGAGGAACGATAGCCATGTCCGCCGGCCGTCGAGACACGCCCTCTCACTCGCATGACGGGATCGGGCTGGAAGGACAGCCACGTCCGCCACTGGCCGTGCTGCCGCAATCTGAAGCAGAGCTATCGTGGAGAAGGTCGGGAGTGGCCATTCCGGAATCTCACACCGTCGCCTTGAACGACGACCATGGTGGTTCTACCTCTGGCTTGCACCATGTAAACCTCGTTGATGAGAGCAGTCGCTGCTCCAACTTGTACCGTCCGTCGTATACGATGTCAGAAGCCACGACATGCACCATGGACTTGCCGCCGCCACAAGTCATGTCAGGAGGAGGCCAACAAGATGACGCGGTTACGGATGGTCGTGGAGAAAATGGAGAGCAAACAATTCAGGTACGGCGGTCTCTCGGCTCAAATTCGAGCGAAATTTATCTTTTCACATTGCGTTATGGTAACAGAAATTTAACTTTGAACTATGTGTACTGCAGGTTCCTGAAGTTAGGAAAACATTTGAGTCAGAGAAAGACGCCTATGACATGTACAACACATATGCCGGCAAAGTTGGATTTAGTATTAGAAAGAACCAGACAAAGCGTCGAGATGATGGTACTATATATCAAAAAAGAATTGTTTGCAGTAACCAAGGCCATCGAGAAACCGAGTCGTCAAAGGACACTACAAGGACGGATTGCAATGCCCGTATTCAGTTTAGTGTTAGCAAAAAGGGGATTTGGACGGTTCAAAAGGTTGTAACCGATCATAATCATTATCTTGCTAGTCCCAATAAGGTGCACAAACTGAGATCCCAACGACGTGTTATAGAAGCGGACAGACATCTAATTGGCCAAATTCGGGAAGCCGGGATGAAACCATCCCGGGTGTATGACTTCATGGTAGCGTTTTATGGAGGACCGGACAAAGTGCCATTCTCAAAGATGGACTGCAACAACGAGATTGGTCGTGAGGGCAAAAAGTACTTAGAATCAAATGATTTGCAAACACTTCTCGAATACTTGAAAAATAAGCAGAGAGAGGATCCAACATTTTTTTATGCCATTCAAGTCGATGAGAAAGATGGTCGGATTGCTAATTTCTTTTGGGCAGATGGCCAATCTATCATGGATTATGCATGTTTTGGAGATGCTGTATCATTTGACACTACGTTTCAAACTAATAAGTTTGAAATGCCTTTTGCTCCAATCCTAGGAACCAACCATCACAAGCAGACTATAATTTTTGGGGCAGCGTTGTTATTTAATGAGACCATTGAGTCATTTGTTTGGTTGTTTGAAACCTTTCTGACATCAATGTTAGGTAAGCATCCAAGCACAATTTTCACTGATCAAGATGCGGCCATGGCAGGAGCAGTTGCATATGTGTTTCGAAATACAAGTCATCGACTTTTTCTATGGCACATTTATCTTAATGCCGCTAAACATCTCGGACATGTAATTCATAAGCATCCTGAGAAGTTTCTACTTGATTTTAAGAGATGTGCCTATGAAGATAGATCAGAGTATAAGTTCAACAAGAAGTGGCATGAATTGTTGGATCAGTACAACCTCTAGGACAACGAATGGATGGCAAAGCTATACGAGTTGAGGGAAAAGTGGGCTGTTGTGTATCGTGACTCATTTACAGCTGATATGAACTCGACTCAAAGGAGTGAAGGTATGAATAATGTCTTCAAGCAAGATTTCATAGGAGACTTGGTCTCTCGGAACTCCTTGTAGAATGTGAGCAGGTTTCTCGTAGTCTTCGGGAAAATGAGTTGGATGCAGATTTTAGTTCGCGTCGAAAGAACCCGATTACTTACTCATCTAAGTTACCTTTGCTGAAGACCGCATCTGAATCATATACAAGGAGGATGTATTCAGAGTTTGAGGAAGAATTTACAGGACAATTTTCGATGTCTTGTAAATTGTTACAAACTGAGGGGTCAGTCTTGACATACATGGTTACACATATGAAGTGTGAGTATGGAACAAAAGTTATATTCAATACTGCGGATACTACCATTACATGTTGTTGCAGAAAGTATGAGTCCATAGGTATGAATGCTTTATTTAATTTGCAACATACTAGTTTCATACTACAAATTAATGAAATATGGTATCCGTATTTTACAGGTATATTGTGCAAGCATGCTTTCAAAGTTTTCAATGTGAATGATGTTTTCATTTTGCCATCACAATATATACTTAAAAGATGGACAAAATATGCAAAGAGAGGATATTATGTTGAAAAACTAGGAACCGAGGAGGAAAGTTTGAAAACGCATGCTGCACATGTCTCAAGGAAGGCCACGTCCGTTGCATTGAAGTGTACACGATCAAAGGAACTTCTTATTGATTTTGAGAAAGTTATAGATAAGTTTGACATACAAGCAGATAACTCTCTCAGCAAGATCGAGAAAAAAAATCAAATGAGGTTCCGCTAGTTTCAAATGACTTTTCTACCGACACACTAAAAGGTCTAATATCAATTAGAGTTCCTCCGGTGGTAAAAGGTGCAAAGAGTAAACGGTCAAAAATCTCCTTCGAGAAGAAGAAAGGGAAGAAAAAGAATAGTACTAAAAATAAAGGTACTGATCCTACATATTCTAGCAAGCCTTTTCTATTATATACCTCTATAGTTAGTATTTAATTTATCTTTCAATTCTTGTCTGAAAATAGGAGAAGATCCAAAAAATGCAGTAGGAAATAGGGATGATGGCATTCATCCACATGAATTGATGGTAAAACATATATGACTTTGACTCAGTATTCACTTTTCATATTTTTCTTACATATTTTATGAACAATTTTATATTATATGACACAGGATGTTAGGACTGGTAGCATTGACGTTTCTAGTACAGTGCCAAACTTTCCAAATGATGTGTATGGGCAGTCTTCGTCCATGGATGCTCCGTTGATCCAAGACGGAGTTACTAATGCCGCAATTCCAACCTTTGCAAATGATGTGTACGGGCAACCTTCAGTGATGTATGCTCCTTTCATCCAAGGCGAATTTACAAGTCTTTTGCTTGGAGTTCATCAGGATGCTACACTGTCCTCGACTGCTAAAAAGTTACATTTTGATGAATAGTATTTGGCGCAACCTATAAGGAGTATGATCTTTTGGATGTAATTTGGTGTACCCATGAATTGTAATTGATGTACTGTAGCACACTGAATTTTATCTTCATTTACAATGTTTGAGTATTGTGCCAGTTGCAAGGTTTTGATGAGTTTGTATGCCAAGCTGCTAAAGAAGTTGTAGAATTTATGAACTGGTGTATTAGAGCAAGTATTTTCGAAATTGCCACTATAAATGGTTGTCAGATTATAGTAAAAATTGAGCCTCACACTTAAGGACAGTACAAAAAATAGCAGCTTCGCTACAGTGTATAGCAAATCAGAGAAACTGGAGAAACATTCAGATTTTTTTAACACATCCAGCAAAATGAAGATTTTATATTATCCATATGTATTTGATATGAAAAGATACATTATATACTAATCAGTACATTGTCAGGGAGAGCAATCAGATATAGGTTTGTACTATATTTGTCATGAATTCAACATCAAATTTGCAAGATTTGACATTCCTAGTCAAAGTCTACTCCATCAGCAACCATTGCGTCTTCTTCAGCGGTTCTCTCAGCAACTGTATTGTTCCAGCAGTATACTTAAGGGTCTTCGGATAGAAGAACGACGGCGGAGTGTAGCTGTTGCGTGAGTACGTGGCCTCCAGTTCTCTCTATGTTCCCTCATGTTGATGCCTACCACAACTTTCTATTTTGGTTAAGATTCTAGACATCTTGCACCTGTACAAAGCATCATCCTTGTTTGAAGAACCAATTTTGTGCAGCGCCATCTTGACTGAAGCTCTTCAAGCATGCAGGGGCGGAGAAGCTTATGCTTTTTTAATGTTCTACTGTAACACTCTTCCATCAGCAATCCAATTGACTCTAGTCTTGTACAGACAGTAAATAAGCTTTGATTTCCTAGTCCTCCATTTCTTCAGATTGTAGCAAAGATATACATCTACCTGGATTAACCACAAGTCCAAGACCCTGCATTAGCAATTATCCATACAAGGTTGAAAACAAGTCGGTACATGTAAATCATCATGTCACAAAGGAGACTTGAAGAGATTTATTGATCATTAATCAGGATTAGAACAAACCACAAAGCATCAGCTAATTTTTTTGGAACAAAGTTCATCCAAGGGCATCTACGTCTAGTACTACTAGGTTGCTTGGCACAAAGATGAACCACTCCATTTGCTTCTCTCCCAGTGTAGAAGCACTTATCTCTTTTACCTCTCTGCATACAGCCATCGCTGATGATGTGTGATAGTTATATTCATTCGACCATCTGGCCTAATTACTGAGTAGATTAAGACCAAGAATTAGCAAAGCACTGCACGGAAGGAGGAGAGCTGGCCGGGGAAATTACCTCTTGCCGGCCTTGCCGATGCGACTCCAGGGACCGGCGGGGGCGACTCCCAGCGGGGGCGCGGAGGCAACTCCGGCGGCGGCGATGCGGTCGGTGGCGGCGCGGAAGCGAATCCCGGCGGTTGCGAGGCGATTCCCGGCGGCGGCGGCGGCACGACATTGTGCAAAGGGTCTGGGAGTCGGGATAGATGCTCTGTTCTCTGTGCGAACTGAGCCGATGTAGAGGCAAGGAGCCGAGCCGCGCTTAGCCTATGAGTCCAATAGCGCGTGAAAAACAGCGGAGCCATACGCATGCGTGCAGCGATTGGAGCCGAGCTGCGTATCGCCTGGGGCAAAAGTGAGGAGGCCGTGCGATGTCCAGCCTGAACACGTGGCAGCAGATGACGTCCGGTTTGCAAAGGAGATGGTTTGCAACCGGAATGCATGGAATTTTTTGTCCCGTCAATGAGGGGGAGCCAAGTGAGCGACCGCACAGGGCCTCCAAAATCGGGGGGCCTCCGTCGATAAAAAAAAACCTGGAGATGAAAGCTTGGTTCATTGACTCGTCTTGTTAAAAGTCGCCAAAAAACGATTACAGGAAAGGCCCAAACAACAGATCAAGGCCCGATGCCCTGATCAGAGGCGCTCGAGGCCTGAATCCAGGACAGGAGGCATATCGATCGATTCTACCATCAGGCATTGCAGCCGAACCGGCGTCTCGTACGGCGAGGCCCTAAGCAGTCGTGCTCGTGCCGGCGCAGTTGCCTACGATGATCCGATCCCATCCCATCGGCTGGTCGTCTTGCTGCCATAAAAACGCAACAGCCGCGGACTGTGGTGCCGTTCCTTGCTTCCATCAGGAAGACCACCAACAAAATCATTCAGGAACACGTCCATGTCCGGACTACTGACTGTATTTTAATCTTCAAGGGGCAGGTTCTTTTTTCAGTTTATTTTCATGTATTTGAAGATCTGGTCATCACCAGATCATTACCATATGAAGCTAATTTTATTTAGTTTGATCATTTATAATCTGTTAGGTTTTCTTCATGAATATTCATCATGTCTACTAGAATTACCAAGATGATTTTGGTGCTGCAAAGCTACCGGAAGTTGAGGCTCAATCTCAAACGGATGCCCTTGATGGATATATTGTGAGAGACACTCAACTTGATTTTGAAAATCAAACTGCAGATGTGAATGTTGATAATGGTCGTGATGATAATGCAGCACAGGTCGACTCCTCCTGATGGAAAAGTTTGATGATGGTAATTTTGTCGATGAAGGAGTTGCAGATAATACTCAACGGATTGGCGACAACAGCACTTGAAAACAATATCTCGGAAAAGATTAAGTATAAAGATGTCATTGAAGATTTTCTTTCATGAAGACTAGAGGGATGCTCCTCTTTGGTACAACATGACAAGGTATGATCGGCTTCAAGAGACGAACATGCGGCATTCGTCTTATTTATAGCACCTGGTTTTGTAATCATCTGGAATTTGACACTTAATGAACGAATATACCAATGTAGTGTCATAAGCACATATCAAGTATCAAGAAGATGTGGCACTATAATTAAAGATGAGAGAGATGCCAGTGATATCATACTACGATACAATATATCAATGACAGAAGGAGGAAATTTAGTGTCAAATAAATCATGTATACAATTTTATATTTAGATAAATAAGATACTCCCTCCGTTCTTAAATATAAGTCCTTTTGAAGACTTCAATACGGAATACATACGGAGAAAAATGAGTGAATCTACACTCTAAAATATGTCTATATACATCCATATGTAGTCCATAGTGGAATCTCTAAAAGAAGTTATATTTAGAAACGGAGGGAGTAGCTCCATAATACTAGACTATAATTTTAGCACTAACTGAAGTGATATCATCCATATATTAGTCCATCACATTACCAACTATTAGAGGCCTTAGAGCATCTCTAACCCTTCTCCTAAAACTTAATGCTCCAAAACTTTCTCTCAAACCATAAGTCCTCAAATTTGAAGAGTTAAAAACTAGGCGCACCTAGTCCTTTTTGTCCCTATTTTTTGGTTTTGCTATTTTAGCTATCCTCCGGCATACGAATTCCATTTCAACTTATAATTTCTCAACATATTAACTCGACACTTGTGAATTTCAATGCACACCTCCCAACAATATTTCAAATTAAACTTCTAAGTGACGTCAAGTTTGAGTAGTTGTTCTGGTGCACACCATACATATGTGTGACATGCATGCATGTCTGATCACATGCAACCGCACTAGCTAAATGAAAATGAATGCACAATAGATAAAAGTATAGAGTGTGGGTAGCCGGCCGGTGAGAGCGGCATGATTGACTCGGTTAGTTGACTAAATAATCAACCATGTACAGAAAGACAACCTACCCGATAACACAGGATGGATAATAAGCATTATATCCATCACCCACCATAGACATATAATCACTGCTTTCCACGACACGGTATGCTTTGTTAAGTTTTTGTTTTGACGGGATATGCTTTGTTAAGCTAATCACACACCAATCATGTATCCCATAATCCATCAAGGAAACGCTCAGTAAATACTCTTGAGCTTAAATTACATGATACACATATTAAAAGGATGACCAGTTGAGTCAAAAGCTCTTGCTTGTGTCTCCATATGCTTCGATCTTAGGGACCGATGCCGGAAAAGATGAATGAAAAGATGCCGATTGATTGGCAGAGACCATTGAGATTAAATTAAGTATGTATATATTTACTTAAGAAGCTCTATATACTAACTTTGTCGATCACTTTAGGGAGCTGGCTGTATACAATGACGTGCCATACCGCCTGCCTCAAACTACTATCGCTCCACCTTTGACCCAATAGCAACATGCTAAACATGCCCTCTCGATAATGCACATCACTATAAGCCTTGCAAGCAATGTGACTAATGAGTTAGTTGCGGGATGATGCATTACGGAATGAGTAAGGAGACTTGCCGGTAACGAGATTGAACTAGGTATGATGATACCGACGATCGAATCTCGGGAAAGTAACATACCGATGACAAAGGGAACAACATATGTTGTTATGCGGTTTGACCGATAAAGATCTTCGTAGAATATGTAAGAACCAATATGAGCATTCAGGTTCCTCTATTGGTTATTAACCGGAAGTGAGTCTCGGTCATGTCTACATAGTTCTCGAACCCGTAGAGTCCGCACGCTTAACGTTCGATGACGATCGATATTATGAGTTTATGTGTTTTGATGTTCCAAAGGTAGTTCGGGGTCCCTGATGTGATCACGGACATGACGAGGAGTCTCGAAATGGTCAAGACATAAAGATTAATATATTGGAAGGCTATGTTTGGACATCGGAATGGTTCCAGATGAGTTTGGGCATTTACCGGAGTACCGGGAGGTCAACGAAACCCCCCCCCCCCCCCGGGGGGGGGCTTAATGAGCCTTCATGGGCTTTAGTGGAAGAGAGAGGAGAAGGGCAAGAGGAGCCCCCCCCCCCCAAGCCCAATTCGAATTGGGAGGGGGGCTGCCCCCCCTTTCCTTCCTCCCCTCTCTCCCTTCCTTCCCCCTCCTAGTAGGACTAGGAAAGGGGGGAATCCTACTCCTAAGAGTAGGATTCCCCCCTTGGGGGCGCACCCAAGGTGGCCGGCCGGCCCCCTCCTCCATCCCTCTATATACGGGGAGGGGGGCACCCCATAGAGACACAAGTTGATTGTTTAGCCGTGTGCGGTGCCCCCCTCCATAGAATTCCACCTCAGTCATATCGTTGTACTGCTTAGGCGAAGCCCAGCGTCGGTAACTTCATCATCACCGTCATCACGCCGTCATGCTGATGAAACTCTCCCTCGGCATCAGCTGGATCAAGAGTACGAGAGACGTCACCGAGCTGAACGTGTGCAGATCGCGGAGGTGCCATGCGTCCGGTACTTTATCGGTTGGATCGCGAAGACGTTCGACTACATCAACCGTGTTTTATAACGCTTCCGCTTTTGGTCTACGAGGGTACGTACACATACTCTGCCCCTCTCATTGCTATGCATCTCCTAGATAGATCTTGCGTGATCGTGGGAATTTTTTTCAAATACTGCGTTCCCCAACACATGACGATGCTTCTACTTTGCAAAATAAGTCTGTGCCACTTGCTGAATTACTTGATGCTCATATTGCTAAAGCTAAAGAATCTGAAATTGATGAAAATTATGAATCACATACTACACCTAGTACTCCTATTGGAACTAAAATGTTTGATGTACCTTAGGGTTACACTATTTATGAGGAGATTGCTAGGGAATTGCTTGCCTGTGAAAATAGGGAGAGTCTTACTAATCTAATTGCTTAGCTTAAAGAAGAAGTTATGAAATCATGAAATATGATTCTAAGTTTGTAACCTCTCCTATTTTTATTAATAAGGATTACAAATTATCTGTTAATCCCGAACCTATTACTTTGGTAGAATCCGATCCTTTTCATGCTGATGAATCTGAAACTATTGTTGCACATCTTACTAAGTTAAATGATATTGCGACCCTGTTTGCTCAAGAGGAAAAGATCCATCACTATTACATTCTTTAGTTGTTTCCTCTCTCATTAAAGGGTGATGCTAAAACTTGGTTTAATAATCTTGCTCCTGGTTGTATGCGTAGTCCACATGATATGATTTACTGCTTCTTTGGAAAATATTTTCTGCTCATAAGAAACAAGCTACTTTACAGGAAGTATTTAGTTGTCTGTAACTTGAGGAAGAGCATCTCCCTTAAGCTCGGGGATTGGCGGGGGGGGGGGGGGGGGTGGGGGCTTCTGCAATTATTTTATGCTTTTCCCGATCATCCTCTTAAGAACATTATACTTGATATCTTTTATAATGGACTAACAGATGTTCTAGGGACAATCTAGATACTTGTGTGTTGCAAAAAGTAGTAGAATAGTAGGAACTTGTTAGGGTGCTTAAGGTGCCGAAACAGGAGCACCTTCTCATGTGAGCATCTTCATTTTTTTCTAGTGCAGTATGACAGAGCCGCGCTCAAGCGCAGAATAGAGAAGTCCATTCTTAACGCTGAAACAAAACGAATCCACGATGGACGGTCAGATCGGGCTTAGGAACACCACGAGAGCCATACACTTGCTTCGCTTATACCAACTATATAGCTCTCGTGCCACCTAAAGGGTCTGCAACTATGAGCCGACCCATTTAAGGCGTTCTCGTTGGTTCGCTCGCTTCACTAGTAGAAAAGCGACTTTTAGTACCGATTCGTAAGGACCTTTAGTACCGTTTCTGGAACCGGTACTAAAGAGTGGGGACTAATGGTCTCCCCCTTTAGTCCCGGTTCAACACGAATCGGGACCAAAGGCTCACCACGTGGCACGAGGCGCACCGTGGTCTGGGGGACCTTTTGTACCGGTTTTTTCTGATTTTTTTAAATAAAGCAAAAACAGCCTGCCTATTGGGCCTGCACGACCTGCATACGACTAGAAATCTAACCTCTAGTTGGGCCAGGATGCAGACCCGTACGGCCCAGTAGGCCCCACAGGGCAGAAGACTTGCAATAGGCCCATAAAGGCCTGCTTAGAGAGGAGCTCGACACGGTAGCCGCGGCGGGGCTTATAAACCGATGTGAGCTCCTCTCAACTAGCGAGGTGGGACTAAACATTATGCACTGCGGGTGGCAGCGCACCACCTTTAATACCAGTTGGTGGCTCCAACCGGTACTAAGGGGGGGTCTTTAGTACCGGTTGGAGCCATCAACCCATACTAAAGGCCACAACCTTTAGTACCGGTTGGTGGCTCCAACCGGTACTAAAGAGGGGGGGTCTTTAGTACCGGTTGGAGCCACCAACCCATACTAAAGGCCACCACCTTTTTAGTATCGGTCCGTGGCACGAACCGGCACTAAAGGTTCGCCACGAACTGGTACTAATGAGCGCCGCCCGCCTAGCCGTTGGAACCGGCACTATTGGTCACATTAGTGCCGGCTCAAATATAAACCGGGATTAATGAGCTAAACATTTGACCCTTTTTCTACTAGTGCTTGCATGTTTTTTTTCAATTGTTTTTAGTTTTTTCTTTCATTTTTATTTATTTTTTGACGAACTTTCTTCATTTTTCTATTTTCTTTGCTTTTTTTTATCGATATTCTTCGTTTCTTTTCTATCCTTTCAATGGGTTTTTTCTTTCTCTTTTTCCATGATTTCTTTTTTGTTTTCTCAGTTTTCATTTTTGTATCTTCTTTCTTTCTTTCTGTTTGTTTTATTTTCTTGGGTTTTCTTTGTTTCCTCACTGGTTTCACATTTTTGGGGGGTTTTCAGTTTTCTTCATTTCCGAGGTGTTTATTTTGTTTCTTTATTATGTTCCTTAGGTTTTCGCCACTTTTTATTTGTTTTTTTTATCTTTTTCTTCAACATATATTTATTTTTCCCATACACATTTGTACATTTTACGTATGCATCAAGAACATTTTTTTGTACTTTTGTTTAACATTGTTCAAATACATGGTTAATATTTATTTTTTTAATGTTTGATCGCTAGATTTTGCATTCACATTGTATATTTTCAGAATATACCTGGAAGATATTTTGAACTATGATTTTTTTTAAAGGAACAACTTTGAAAAACACAAACAATTAATGAAATCCTCTCTTTGTTTTCAAAAACACGATTTTTTTAATTTGTGAATAAGTGTTGAAAATAGGAAGTTTTTTGAAATTCTAGAACATTTTTTAAAATTTTGTTTTTTTAAGACAGGAACATCTTTTGAATTTGTAAATACTTTTTGAAAATTCTAAAATATATTAAAAACATGATCATTTACTTAAAACACCATCATTATTTAAATTCAGAATTTTTGTTTGAAAACATGAACACCATTTGAAATTATGGAATTTTTTTTATAGAATCACTCAACTTTTTCGAAATTTATGAATTTTCAAAAACGAACCAAACAAAAAATAGAAAACAGGAAAATAAAATAAAAAGGAAACTATAAAATAAAAATAAACAGTCACATATACTATTCCCCTCCCGTGCGGTGCTTTCTTAAGTTTCGCTGGGAAATCAAGGGAAGCGTGTTAAGAACACAAATGATTTGAAATCAAACGTTCATCCATGGTCCCCTCACCTCTCGGTACCAGAAAGGTTGTCCGCCATGAAGGGAGAACCATTGAAACACCCGCGAAAACTCTCTCGGCAACCAGGTAAGGTTTCAATTTGACCGGGATGAATCAGAATGACGCGACGGGAAAACTGTTATGATCCGAGCAAGAAAACCATGTGCTTCCACCACTGATTCGCTCATACATATTCGAGAGAAACTGTGTAGTGATGGGCATATATGTGGAGGAGCATGGGCACGGGGAGCTCTTTTTTTGCAAAGGTAGTTGGCTAGCTAATTGTGGAGATAAGATCATGAAAAAGATGTGTATATATACTCTGAATCTTCTATCTGAATATGTGTGCACTTTTCCATGATGGATGTGCTTTATTTGTAGCGCCTTGTCTCAAAGATTCACCTTTTTTTTCTTCTTCCAAGATTCATCATCTCATCTTTTTCATAGTTGAATTTGACTTATTTGAATCTCTAACTGTAGATCAAGGTTTGAGCTAATTTTTTTGAAGCTGTAGACACACTCTGCTGGTATGTTGTTAAAATATTAAGAATTTTTCGGATTGTCTGAATATAAAAATTTGGGTTTAATTCTATGATCTCACCTAAAGGGCAGATCCTACACTAGTCTTCCCCGGCTGAAGCAGGTAGGCAGAGACTGCCTAACTGATAGCACGGGCTCGATCGATTCAGATAGTATAAACGATCACTCGCTGTGCATGGATAGATAGCTCCCGATTTGCACGATATGTACGTTGTTAAGTTGAAGGGCTGATTAATTATGCCTAGTAGCTAGTATTATATGTGTATGTAGTAGCAATGAGACGAATCGAGTCAAAAGGTCTTGCAACTTGCATTCATGACCCTCTCTATCTTGTTTAGCTCTTTATCGCCGTCTAGCTTGCGCCGGAAATGGCGACCGGCCTGCCGGGAAAAAAATGTTTGAATCAAAAGCGGCCGATCGATCGATCTGCTATCGTAGCTTTGTGCACCAAGTTTTGGGTGGGCACTTCTATATACACATATACACATATATGTACCACAAAGCAATCTGTTCGGCAAATTAATAAACCATGTTTTCATTGTGCGAGCTGGAAATTAATCGTGGAAAGTCAAAGTGTTCTCGTTAGGATAACACAAGTAGAAGCTAGAGGAAGTTGTTAAAAATCACACTTATATATACCTTTTCTTTAACTTTTCTTCACCACCTAAGCTGAGTCCGATGATATACAATCCATGATAAGATCATGCATGTATATCTTAATTAGTGGTATACTATATAGATTATCTCATCATGCACGCACGATATATATGGATCTCCGGTATAGGTGATAGCTAGGTTTTTAGGCGATAGCTAGGTGGTACACACACTTAATTTGTATCATTTCCCCCCTGTGTTGTCTTGCTCATGTGGGTGAACCATCAAGCTCCATAGTTCTTCCGTATCACATATCGCTTTGGACAAAAGCAGGTCTAAAAGGGAATTAAAATCGTGCGCCTCTTTTTCTCTAATCTTCCACACACTAAATACAATATGTCTCTCGCCTTGGCCTCCTCCTCCTCCTCCTCCTCATGAAGCAGCGTCAAAAGCACGATTAAGGCCCTGTTCGGTACGTGGGATTTCTGCGGGAATTTCATGGGAAACCTGATCCTTTGGAATACTTTCCTTTGCTAGCGTTCTGAACGTAGGAAACAAGAACGGTATACTAGAGGAAAACAACCTGTCCTGTGCCGATTCCACAGGGACGAAAAAAAATCCACCATATCCTCATTTTTTTGGCGGAGTCCCGAGGTAAAGCTCTGGCTGCCATCCTGGATGCAGGGTAATCGTGAATAGAAAAAGTCCAGACAAGGGTGTTGTTACTATTAGCCAAATAAAATATTGTCCATGCCTATAACTCTAGATGTTTTCCACTCATGTCCCGAACACTTCCTCATATACCTTTCCTCTATTTTCCCAATCCTATGTTTTGCATCAGCTCTCTTTCTCCATTCCTTTATTTATCCCAGTTCCTTTGTCTTACACACCTGTGTTCCGAACAGGCCCTAAAAGTATGTGTCTCTCGTCTTGCATACATGTGTACACATGTTTCAGTTACTGCAGCCATACCACTCACTCACCTACAATGGTACCATCACTAGCTAGATTCTATCGTACCTTGTACCTTAAAAAAAGGTACCTTTACACCTAATAAAGTATACCAATCCGATTTATGACATGTACGGTTTACGATGGATCAACAGGGATTGAAGGGGATCAGCAGGGAATTGTTCTAAGTTCCCTACAAATCCCCTATCCATAGTAAGCTGAACACGCCCTTAAGCATGCAGGCGTGCTAGTGTCTTTCAATCTCACTAGATGACCCGTTGCGCCAATGGCGCAAAGGGCAAGAGCAAGCCGAGCTTTGAAGCTATGCGAGTTAGAATATTTAGACACCGATATTCTTCAAACATAAGAAAAAAGTTCATAACAAGCGCTATATATTGCATTTATAGGTACGTTGTTTTTCGAGCAATGATGTCGCTGGATTTGGCTCTGATTTTTGTAGAGATGTCGCTTCCATGTTTCATTTGTTGTGGAGGGCGCCATGTGCATTGTAGAGATAGAGAATGACAAATTATTGTGGATTGACGCTTCTCTTCAAGTTTAACATACCGCTTCATTTACCAACTTTGACAGGAGAAAATTGGATCAGTGCACCCACCGCATAGAGCTCCAGGAAATCGAACAATACATGGCATAAGCAGTGTGTGATTGCTGCTTAGAAAGTTAGCAACACATAAATAAACACAGGCCACAATATTGCAGCTCCTGACGAAATGAAATGCCTAGTGGAAAGTCAGAGAGGTGTATTTATTCTTGTCATTAAGCACACACTCAATATTGTTTCAGATGGAATGCATTCAGTATACATGGTGGAAGAGAGCTGCCCCTAGGGCCCCACTACTGAACCACCACGACCACATCACCATCTCGCGGTGACACGCGCCGGCAAACCCCTGCTCCCTCACCTTTTCTCCTACTCTGCCCCGCTACTTCCCTCCTCACTTCATTTCCTTCCTAGATCCCCTTTCTTTTCCAGCTCGCCGGGGGCACCAGTCGCTGTTGCAACGCTAGCCGCATGAACCGGCGGGGTACACAAGCCCTCGGTCCAGATCGACGTCCACGCCTCCGGCGCCAACATGCACGCACGCTGGACGCCGCCGTGAACTACCTCGTTTTTCGGGTGCGTTCTTGCTCCTAGGTAGTTCCCCTAGCTCCATTGGTGCTCCTGTTGTCTCTTTAATGGTGATTCCGGGTGCCAGCACGCAGGACCGAGGCCGCCTTCTTCGGTTTCGTCGGCTGCCGCTGTGGTCATCCTCCTCGCCGAACAGCTCCACGGACCGTGACGGGCTCCGTGTCTCCCCTGGACCACGGGTCCCTCCTACTTCCTCCTCGATGTTGACCGCCACTGCCGCTGTAAGGAGCTCATTGCTCTGCTTTGTCCGACCTTGGCACTAATAGAAGGGTGAGAAATCGTCTCTGCATGTTGCTGGCTGCGTGTTGCTGATGTCGTTTTCTACTTGCTGCCGTTGGCTGCTTTGCTGCATTCTGCTGGCTGGTTGTTGCTTGATGTTGATGCCTGATTATGTTAGCCGTGAACTGCGTGTAGATGAAAAAAAGAGATTGATTTGCTATGAAGAAAGATGGCGATATTCAATATTGTTTAATTTACTTGCTCGTCACACTGTCAGACTAAGGCTAGACTTCCCTGTGTATAAAAGTTTTCACTCTAACATTTGATTTATGAGGAAAATCACAGAAAAGTTCTCAACCTGCTGAAGTTGTAAAATCCATAACAAAATCAAGCTTAGTGAGTGTAAAAGATGATGTACTTTAACAAAATGTCTTGAAATCTCTAAAAATTCATAACTTGCATTCTAAGACTCCAAGAAAATTTTATTGCCAATTGCAGTAGCTTCATTTTCAACTTTTTGCATGACATCTCATACAAATCATGCACTCTACACATTTTGGAAATTCATTAATAGTGATTTTCCTCCGGCTGGTTCTTTTCCAAGGTTTCTTCGTCGTTTCAATAGAGTACGGCTACAAGGGGTATTAAGAGTTCGATCCGCTGCTCCATCGGGACATTGACCAGCAAGGCAAGCATCTGCTTATTGACCCTATCTTATGTTTTACTCATGTTGAAGGATTATACTATCTTGTTGTTGTCTGTGCTGGTTACCATGTCATACCTTTCTTTGCAATATCCATGTTTAGCTTTGTTTGACATGTCTAGGAGTTTCTTGCTGTTCATGATCCGCAGGTCATGATATATATTAACTCCGACAATTTGTATTCATCTTAAAATACGACAATTATGATAGCTTCAAACCATATTAAAAAATTCAAACTAAAAGATAAGCACCTCAACAGCTATGTTTCAAAAGAGCAGCTCAAGCACATGAAACATTGAGAAGGATCTTTTGCTACTAATGTCAACAAAATTTTTGTTCTTCACACAAATGTAAAATAGATTTAGATCTTCAAGAATAGAGGATGTCGATACATCTCTGGATCCAATAATGGAAATCATTCAAGAAGTTAGACCTTAATGAGTGACCGGTACGTGGCGGAAATAGATGCACATATCTCATTTCTATTCTACAACAGAGAAGAATAAAAACAACCAACCAAAGTGACATATTAGTCTTTGTGTGGTGGTTGCAGGCTATACTCTGAATTTCTGATGAGGGAGAACCCATTAACGCAAACGAAATTTAATATTATCATTGCTATAAATGTAGATGAAATGAAGCTCCACATTCAGTATGATTTTCTTATCTCTTTTTAGACATTTAGGCGTTGTTTGGATAGTGAAGATTAGCGATAGGATTATAGAAAATGAGTTTTTAGCCGATTTCTAGGAAAACCCATTTTACGTCAGTTTTTACAGATAACCAGTTTATAAATAACTACGTTTGGTATGGAAATTTGGAAAACTGGTCGGCCCAGTTCCTTGTTTGGATGCCCACGACTACTAGCTGCTTCTATTCCTATTCTCCTCCAGTGAGTGACTCACTTCCCCCAAATCGCACACCATGGCCTCATCCATCCAAGCTCGTTGAGCTGCTGCTGCCCTCCGATTCCTCCTCCGCTCACTCACACCGCTGCTCCCTCGTCTCGCCCGTGGAAGAATCCGCCCGCGGACACCGGGTACAGCGCGCCTCCGCCGTCCTGGACACCGGTTGCTGATGGACTCCCAGGTCGCCAGGTACACGCCGCCGCGCGCGGACGCCTACTACTGTGCGTCTCCGCCCCTTGGATGTTGGTTGCTGCTCGCCTCCCCTCCCCTGGATGGCTAGGTCCCCAGGCGTACTCCGTTTCGTCGGCCGTCTACCCCGCACAAGCTGTACCTAGCTAGCGGTCCTGCTTCAGGTCAACGCACAGGCCTGCCTCCCCTCAACGCCGGCCATGCAGGCTGCACCGACATCAGCCTGTATCGGCGGCGCCGGGGGCAGCAGGCAGCTGTAGCGGATGGGGATTCCAAGCTAGCGGATGGGGATTCAGAGGAGCAGGTATGTTTGATTATTATTTTCAAGTTTTGTACTAGTAAATTAACATGAACTACATCATGCACTTGACGAGAGAAGCTACAGTTATATCCCTTTTTGGTTTCTTAGCATGTTTTCATGGTCTACATCACGCACTTGCGGAGAGTATACTACTTCATAACTGAAAGGACTTAGCAATTAGCTACATATCTACTTGGTCCATTGAAGAATCTGCTGCGTAGGTACAAGGGGAACACTTGAATGTCACATAAAAATGCACCAATTTGAAGTAGTTTATTTGTTGCTTTACTTGTTGAAAAGATTGGTAGACAATAACATTTCATCTTGTAGCTCCAGATAGAGAGAGGGAGAGGCAGAGGGTGAGAGAGAGAGAGAGAGATAGAGCATATAAGCCTATAAAAGAATGGGAAGTTCATGTCCATATAAAGAATTAAAAGCTGCAACAATAATTATGCAGATATATCTGCAATTGAAGATGGAAAACAAATATTACAGTATTTAATCATCTTCTGGTTGAGCACTACATTGTTGATGTTTAGTCCACAACTCTCGGGCGATGGCAGCACGAACTCTCTCACCAGCAACTCTATCATCTTCTCTTGCTTGCCCATTAACTTGTTGATCACCATGGTCAGTATTTTGTTCTGTTTCCCCATGCTCATAAACCTCGAATAACTCATCAGGATGATTAACCTTCCTTATGAAGTTGTGGATAATGCAACAAGCCATAACAATTTTCACTTGAGTTCTGTATGGATAAGGAATTCCTCCTTTCCTACTTAGAATTGGAAAACGAGCTTTTAGAACACCAAAAGTTCGTTCAACAACATTCCGCAACTGTGCATGTAGATGGTTGAACAAGTCCTTCTCACTAGTATATCGCCGATTACTTCCACGAAAAGAAGCAATATGATAGCGATCTCCACGATACGGGGCAATAAATCTTGGAGTATTTGCGTAGCCTGAATCAACAAGGTAAAATTTACCTGCACATTAATTTCATATCAAACTCATCATCTTTATATATATTGTAGATACATAAATAATTGTACTTTACCTTCAGGAACAACTAAACCCCCACTAGTCACAGCCCATCTTAGAACAGCTTGATCCGATGCAGAACCCTCCCATCCAGCAGCGACATAAGAGAATGTCATGTCAAATGACACTACTGCCATTACATTTTGAGACGGATAACCATGTCTGTTTCTATAAGGAGTTTGCTTATCAAGCCTGACTTTTGCCTCAATATGTGTCCCATCAATTTCTCTTAGGCAGTTCTGTTGGGATTTTTTGTTAGTCAAAAAATAAAGTTTAAATGGTGTCGACCTTCTATTTATGAAAATCATATGTAAAAGAGTATCTGCTTCTAATAGCAAACATACCTTGAAATATGGGTAGAATCTTGCGTCACCCAATATTTTTGATGGGACTTGATTGCTTGAATCTGTTATGCAAACATCACGCAAACCATTTATGGCGTCTAAAACTTTGTTGAAGTGTCGGCTGATTGGTTCACCAGAATGCTGATATCTATCTTGGATGACACGGTTTCTAACATTGTGACCAATTGTATGTAGAAACATGAGTAGTTGTTCGTCCACTGTCATTTGATTTGTATCCTTAAGTAACTTCCTCTCGCACAAAGCATCCTGCAACAAGTAGAATCTGTGCTTCTCAAGACGAAATTGTTCATAAAATCTAACTGGACATCCCTCTAAAAACTCTATCGTTTTCTGAGCACCAGTTAATATAGAAGTGTTACGGGGCGTTCTGAATAACCTTGTGAACAACACATCGCGAAACAAGGACACTGCAGAAATGTTATTAATAAGCACTTGTTCGGAATCAGAAAGTTCATCATCTGGCACATCCGAAATGTTCATAGATCCCTACACGATTTGCACAGTTGACCATATCATCTCTGGATAATTGTTTTAAAATGTAATAGTGCTGAACCGGACAATGAACAATACCAAACTGAAAACAATATTTATTACTTCACACAAACTGACAAAATATAAGTGAAATTGTTTTCTGAATCTTGTAAAGTGCGACAACGACTGAAATAAAATACTATGCTCAAAGGTGTATTACAAAAATTCTAAGGATCAAGAATCCAGAGCTTCCGCGTCTCTTCATCCATCTCAATGAAAATGGCCCGTTTATCACCATCTGTAAATGCCTTTACCGCTTTTAGTTTCACTTTGGGATCTAGATTACTCATACTATTTAGTATTGCCATAAAATATTTAACTGAGTAAGCTTCAGTTTGTTGTGCTACTGTTTTCTTTGCTTCAGCAATGCTAAGTGATGCATCTGCAAGGCGATCAGTTGCTATTTGGCATCATTGGCTGTCCGTTTTTGTCCTCTTGCAGTTCCCTTGGATCCACTTCCAGGGGACCTCTTTTTTTCTGGCTCAATGGTAGTTGACTTCTTGGTGAAGACACCAGGGGAAGCATTGATTTCATCAGAATCGATGTCATGTACTTCAACTTCCGTATTGAGATCAATTTGTGAAGATTTGGTCGTACATGTACCATCTTTTCCTTTGCTAGATACAGCACCAGCTCCAGATGCTGTTGAACTAGCACATATGGCTTGAAGATCTATCCAACTAAGCCACACCTTATCTCGATATTCTTGGATAGCCTTATCCTTCTGCAAGTTGTTTAATGTTTTTGTTAATAATAGGATATGAAAACTTTATATGAATTCTACTTGAACAAACTTACCTTAATTAGTTCTTCCCAAATATCTTCTGGAGCTTTTATCATTTTGTCATCGTCATCCCAACCAAATCCTGTGAGTTTTAGAAGTCTGTCCATGGTGCTGTAGCAATTTCTGTAGTACTTATAACGATTTTTCAGTTGTTGTAATTCAAGTTTTTCTACCCTTGAATCATTGAATTGTTCTAAGATATCACGCCATGCTTTCTTTGTGTAACATGTTCCTTCTTTTCCTCCATGTAGGCTTTGATCTTTTAATATATTCAGCAGTATTTTGTCCTCTGAAGATTTCCATACATGGCGCTTAGCTTTATCTGTGTTTTCCTTCTTAAATTTCTTTTCCTTCTCATCATCCATATTTTTCTACAGAGGGGATACAAGAAGCAATAATGGAAGATGAGTCATTTGGTTCAAAAGGAATAAATCTACGAAGTGGAAGAAAATGAGCATGCCACTAATCTTTTGTTCATGCTATGACTGGACACTTGAATTTTTGTCGCTTGTCTGTCTAACGGGATGTTCACATCCCTTATCAGTTATTTTCCTATGTTGCTGCCAAGATCTTTAATTTGCTATTAAATCTGGTCTCGCTTGCCCCAAGTACTGCTATCAACATCAGATGACATCACAAGGTATTCTAATCTTCATCTGCTTACTGCTTAGCTCTTGTAAGTGCATCTAGTGCCACCCCTAGCTGGTTTTGGAGTATTGACGACAAACCTAGTTGAGGGACTAATGTGTTTGTGAGAATTGCAGGATAACACAGGTAGAAGTCCCTCATTGATTCGGTTTTCCTACCAGAGATGACCCCTAAAAATGTATGAAGACATTGATGTCAAAGGTGGTATATGAAGATATTCACATTGAAGACTATGACAAGAGAAGACATCGCATGAAGTCTATGGAGATCGAAGACTTAGGTCTTTTGTAGTTCTTTTTCTTCTTTGTTGAGTCATAGGAACCACCGTACTGTTAAGTGGGGTCCAAGAGAACCAGTCAGAATGACTGAAGTGATGCTTAACCAAAACCTATGTCTTCGAGTGAAGACTATGAGAGCGAATCTTGTCCAGAGTCGGACAAGTCAGCTTTGCTTGTAGCCCAAGTAAAGTTGCCGTGTGTGTTTGAAATATGACCGTTGGAACACGTGTCAGTTCCTTAGTGACCCAGGGTCATTTCGGACAAATCAGGTTGGGTTGCCTAGTGGCTATAAATAGCCCACCCCCTACAACCATAAATGGTTGGCTGCTCAGAGTTAGAGTACGGCTTTTGTCGTTTGAGAGCAACCCACCTCGAAGCCTTTGAGAGAGAATTCTTTGCGAGGATAAAGCCCTAACCACCCAGAGCCAAAGAGTGTTAGGCATCACTTAAGTCTTCTTGTCTGTGTGATCTGAAGAATTATTACACTTGAGGACTGTGAATCCTCCAGTCGGTTAGGCGTCGCATTCTGAGCATCCAAGAGACATTGTGGATCGCCGGTGAACGAAGTTTGTGAAGGTTTGGGAGTCTACCTTGAAGACTTACCAGAGTGATTGGGCGAGGTCTGTGTGACCTTAGCTCAAGGGGAATACGGTGAGGACTGGGTGTCCTGAGCTGCGTGTTCAGGACTGGGTGTCCGGGACTGTGTGTCCTCAGGTTTAAATACCTAGCCGCCCTAACCAGACGTACAATTGTCATAGCAACTGGAACTGGTCCAACAAATCATTGTCTTTAACGAGTCGCTGGTTTCATCCTTCCCTTCCCTTTACTTACTGTTGGTCCTGGTGAAGTCACTGTATGATTGCACTATCTTCTGTCTTTACTGAGTGACTACTTGTTTTGATCAGCTTCATAATATCTTCCTACCTGATCCTTACTACCTAGCTGCTATTAGCCATTGTGCTTTCACTTCATTGAATACTTGACTATGGTTTGCCTAGTGTAGTCTACCTTTCGCTGCATGGTAATAGGTTTATCTCTATCGTTTGTCTTCGTAACTTCCACGTTTTGAAGACTTTCATAAAAATCGCCTATTCACCCCCTCTAGTTGATATAACACACTTTCAATTGGTATCAGAGCAAGGTACTCCCTTGTTCTGTGTGATTCGGTTTAACCACCTGGAGTTCTAGCTATGTCGACTGCAGGGATAATTAAAGTCTCCGCTGCGTGCCCCGTCTTCGATGGAACTGAATATCCCTACTGGAAGAATAAGATGCACATGCATCTTGAAGCCATTGACGTCGACCTATGATATGTCGTCAAGAACGACGTTCCCAAGGCTGGAGAAGGTGTCACTGCTGCTGATGTCAAGAAGTTCATTCAACTGGACTCTACTGCCAAGAATATCATCTGTGCTCATCTGAGGAGGCGGAGGTGGAGTCTGAGGAGGAGTCCGCTTCTGAGGAGGCGGAGGTGGAGTCTGAGGAGGAGTCCGATTCTGGCATTGCGAGTCTGGCTATAACATACGTTGCCAAGTCCATCTTCAACACTGAAGACAATGACTCCATCACCGACACCGATGCAAATGACAAGGACTACTCCACTCCTACCTACTGCTTCATGGCACGCGGTGCCAAGGTAAACACACGCACTACTCACTATCAAACATCTAGTGACGATGACTCTGACTGTGGTTCCAAACCCAGCTACAAAACACTCGCTAAAATTGCAACTGAACAACAAAAAACCATGGAACACATTCAAAAACTGTTAGACAAAAGCGATGATCTGTTAGATGCTGAAATGACTCGATCTCAGTCCTTAATTGAAGACATAAAAAATCTTCACGTTAAGTATGAGGAACTTAAAAGTCGTCATGAAATGCTCTCAACATCTCATGAAAGGCTTTCCTATGATTATCTTAAAAGGAAGCAAGATCTTGAGAAATTGAGAGTGGCTCATGAAGATCTTCAGAAAGAAAACGAGTCGCTTCGCGCCAAACAGATCAGTTCATCTGAGGAAGGATTTGAACCACCATGTCTTAAATGCATTGAGCGTGATAATGCTACTTCTGTTGCTGAATGTTCTACTGATGCTACTGTTGCAATATCTTCAACTGTTGATGTGGGAACTAACCCCTCTGCTGAGGATACCACTGCTATTGCTGATGAGAATGCTAGGTTGAAGACATTGCTTGAAACAGGGATGTACAAAAGTCTTAAAGGGCATCAGACACTATGTGATGTCCTTAAAAGGCAGACCCTGAACCGAAACCCGAGGAAAGAGGGTGTTGGGTTCGTAAGGAAAATGAATGATGATGGCTCTTACTGGAAACTTGAGCAGTACCCCAAAACCACATGGGTTGCTGCAAAGGAACCTTCAGCAGATCCATCCACTCTATCTGGCTTCACCTGTGCTAACCCCATTGTCATTGATGAATCCTTTGATGCAAACTATCAACTGTTTAAGAATCAGAATGGTGAAGTGTTTGCCAGGTACATTGGTACTAACTGCAGGAATGGACCGCCTATGAAGAAGATCTAGGTGCCGAAAAAGTGTTTGGAGAATCTTCCTGTGAATGTCATCATGACACCACAGGTGAAGAAGACAAACCCCAGACCACAGGCTTCATACGGTCCAAAGGCTTCATACAGACAGAGGACTCACCTGAGTCGCACTAACGCAAATGTTTTGCAGGGAAACCATACTCAGGCTTATGAATATGAGCGCAGTTCATCAAACCGCCATGTTCATAAGACCAAGACTATTCTGCTTATTCTTATGAGTACTATTGTCCGCCTGCAAGACTTTTTGCTAGGGCTCCAAAGCCAAAGTTCTCAGACGCTGCACTTAGACTTATTGCTTCTAAGCCACCCTTGAAGATGTGGGTGGCTAAGAAAGCTTAACTCTCTTTTGCAGGGAAGTGTCTCCAGCAGAAAACCAAAATCATTTAACGCTATTGCTGGGGACCTTAAACATCTTCTAGGGCGCAAGATCAAATGCCCGAATGGTCTTATTATGTACTTCGTTCCTGAATCGCTTGATACTCTCCCTATCAGTCCTAATCTGGATCTAAGCTTTCATAACCCACTGGTTCGTCAAATGTTTTTTCTTCACAATTCTCTTTATGAAGCCTATCCCCCTAACTACACTGTAGGGTACGACACCAGCGTTTTCAGAATGGATTATTGATAGTGGGTGTACCAATCACATGACTGGCAAAAGAAGCCTTCTTATGGACTCAACCTTACGTCCATCCGACAAGAGTCACATCACATTTGCTGACACTGGTAAAAGTAAGGTATTGGGTCTAGGTAGAGTTGCAATCTCAAAGGATCAACACATGGATAAAGTCATGCTTGTTGAATCCCTTGGCTTCAACTTAATGTCTGTCTCAATGCTTTGCGATTTGAACATGATCGTAATGTTTGGAAAATATCGCTGCCTAGTTCTAATGGAATCTGACAAGTCTCTAGTGTTTGAAGGGTATCGGAAAGATGATTTGTACGTGGTAGATTTCTCAGCAGGACCACAGCTTGCCGTATGGCTTCTAGCTAAAGCTTCAGAATGCTGGCTCTGGCATCGGAGGCTAGGGCATGCTTGCATGAGGAACCTCCACACCCTTGCAAAGAAGAAGCATGTCATAGGCATCGAGGGCGTCAAGTTCAAGAAAGATCACTTATGCGGTGCCTGTGAAGCAGGAAAGATGACGAGGGCCAAACATCCCTCGAAGACAATCATGACAACAACTCGACCCTTCGAACTGCTCCACATGGATCTTTTCGGTCCCACTCATTACTCAACTCTTACTACTACTGCTTGTCTCTATGGCTTTGTCATTGTTGATGGTTATTCTAGATATACTTGGGTGCACATATGTAACGCCCTCGATGCGGCTATAGCTCGCACGTGTCGAGGCATGACTTAGAGACATAACCGCATTGAAAGCAATGTCGCAAGTTAGGAAATCATCACAACATCCCATGTAATATATATAATAAAAGGGGAGATACATAGTTGGCTTACACTCGCCACGTCACATCAGAGTACATAAATAACATCCATCATACAAACACTCATGGCCCGACTACAGCGCCAAAATAGAAGAAAACCCAACATGCGACAAGGCCCCGAATCAAACCCCAACTAGGCACTACTACTGATCATCAGGAAAAGACACGTAGTAACGCTGAGAGTCCTCATCGAACTCCCACTTGAGCTCGTACTCGTCACCTGGAGCGGAATCACCTGGACCTGCATCTGGTGTAATAGTAATCCGTGAGCCACAGGGACTCAGCAATCTCGCACCCTCGCGATCAAGACTATTTAAGCTTATAGGAATGGATAAGGCAAATATAAGTGGAGCTGCAGCAAGCGACTAGCATGTATGGTGGCTACCTTATACGCAAAAGAGCGAGAAGAGGAGGCAAAGCGCGAGCGAGAATCTAGAAGAACAGCCTGCGCAAGCATTACTCCAACACCGTGTCCACTTCCCGGACTCCGCCGAGAAGAGGTCATCACGGTAACACACTCAGTTGATTCATTTTAATTAATTAAGGTTCAAGTTATCTACAACCGGACATTAACAAATTCCCATCTGCCCATAACCGCGGGCACGGCTTTCGAAAGTTCAATCCCTGCAGGGGAGTCCCAACTTAGCCCATGACAAGCTCTCACGGTCAACGAAGGAATAGACCTCCTCCCAAGACGTTCCGATCAGACTTGGTATCTCGGTAACTCAAGACACTTCGACAGGTTAAATCAAGACCAGCAACACCGCCCGAATGTGCCGACAAATCTCGATAGGAGCTGCACATATCTCTTTCTCAGGGCACACTCAGATTATCTTAGGTACGGGTAGGCCAGCCCATAGTTGCCCCTGGTGGCCACCGGTAGCTGACAGGTGGACCAACACTCAGAGGAGCACTGGCCCGGGGGGGGGGGGTAAAATAAGATGACCCTTGAGTCTGCAGAACCCAAGGGAAAGAAAAGGCTAGGTGGCAAATGGTAAAACCAAGGTTGGGCATTGCTGGAAAAGCTTTAATCAAGGCGAAATATCAAGGGGTTCCCATTATAACCCAACCGCGTAAGGAACGCAAAATCCGGGAACATAACACCGATATGACGGAAACTAGGGCGGCAAGAGTGGAACAAAACACTAGGCGGGAGGCCGAGCCTTCCACCCTTTACCAAGTATATAGATGCATTAAGATAACATAGCAATATAATGATATCCCAACAAGTAAATCAATGTTCCAACAAGGAACGGCCTCCAATCTTCACCTGCAACTAATAACGTTATAAGAGGGGCTGAGCAAAGCGATAACATAGCCAATCAACGGTTTGCTAGGACATGGTGGGTTAGAGGTTTGACATGGCAATTGGGAGGCTGACAAGCAAAAGGTAGGCATCGTAGCATTGGCATAGCAAAAGAGCGAGCAAACTAGCATAGCAAAGATAGTAGTGATTTCGAGGGTATGATCATCTTGCCTGCACAGTTGTCAGAGTTGACTGGATCCTCACAAGAAAACTCAACGGGCTCCTCGGTAGCGAACTCGTCTCCCGGCTCTACCCAAACAAGACAAACAAGCAACAAGGATACAATCAACCACGTGCAAGACCAAGCAATAAGATGAAATGATGATATGCTATGCGGGATGCGATGCGGGATGCAAAATGCAAGATATGACAGGAAATGCATGAACCTGGCCCCAACATGGAAAACCAAGTGTGCCACTGGATAGAGGGGATGAAATCGCTTGAAAACGATATAAAGATCACTGGAATCGGAGTTACGGTTTGGAAATGGCAAGCGTTTTAAGAATGACACCGGTCTGGGATTTACAGCAAGTAGGCATCTAAATGCAATGCAACGAGCATGCTACAGCCACCAAACATGACAACAAAATACATGCCAGGGATGCACACAAGATGCTTAACAAAAGACTAGCACTGAGCTACGGCCAATTCATCCATTATGAGGTTCAAACAAGCATGGCAAAAACGCAAATGCAAAACAGATTCCAGACTTAGTGAGACTAACACTTGTCTGAAATTTCAGATCACGAAGCCCTCTTCGGAGCAGCAAAACAACATGATACATGACCTGATTAAGACAAAGAAGAATATGGCATGGAGCTACTCAACAAGCTTAACAAAAGACCCAAAGTGACCTGGGGCCAAAAGGGTTCACAAAATATACTAACGGGCACACGAACATAGCAAAAACGTAATCAGTTTTCAGACTTAGTGAAAACTGAGACATGCTGAAATATGACTCACGAAGGCATGTAAACGAGCTCGATGCACTCACCATGGTGCAAGTCATGGCAAGGCAAGCATACATCCATTAAGAAGGCACAAAATACTATCTAGACATGGCAAGAACAGTGGCATGGCATGCACGGATCAACTACAATAGCATCGGCAAAATCGCAAACGAGTTGACGATCTGCCCAGATTCACAACGAAGCAAAAGTAGAGCTCGATTGACTCAAGCTAGGGTGCTCCATAATTGAACAAAGACATGGATGGATAGAGCATAACATGGTTAACAAAACTCCTTTATTGATCATCCTCAAAATAGGCACGGATTACTAGGAAACAAGCTGAACATATGGCATCATGAACTAAATAATCCCAGACTTAGTGAAAACAACTAAGTCTCTGAAAACAGATTTCCCGGGTGCCTCACTTTGCAAGCTTGCACAAGTCACCACACACACCCTAAAAATGCATGGGTTGCACCTCTGGAAAGAAGACAAAATCTTTAACAAAACATATGAAGGACTCACAGGCATAGCATGCACACAATAATCATGGGAAAAATGACGAAAGTCTAAGATGAACTAGCAGATCTGACAATTAACTCACGAGCCTCCTTCTAGCAGCATTTTGGGCATCCAGATGAGCTCAAATGAAAATAATGCAATGGAATAAAATGATGTACTCGTCAAGGCGAACATTTTCATATACTATATGTCCAAATCGGAGCTACGGATGCAAAGTTACGGGGTCTCGAACAGGAGCATATGGAGTAAAAATTCTGACGACTTGGTAAAAAAAAAGAGGGGTCAACCCTAGGGTATTTTGGATCTCAGATCTGGACCGGTTGCACTGTAGCAGCATTGTTCATGGCGCGGGAACCGAGGTCGCCGGCGAGGTGGTGCTCCGGCAAGGCGGAGAGGGGACCGAGCGGCGGCGGGCGGCGCCAGCCGGCGAGGCGAAGGCGGCGGGGCGGCGGAGTGAGGCGGAGAGATCCGGCGAGGTGGTGGCCGGCGAGCTTCGGCTCGGGCGTCGTCGGTGGCGTCCGCCGGCGACGAGGAAGATGGGCGGCGCCGGGCGCCGGAGGTGGGGACGAAGGCGGGGTGGAGAGGATCCTGGCGGCGGGGCGAAGTGACCCGGTCGGCGGCGTCGCGGGCCGGCTACGGGCCGGCCGGGTCCGCGGGCGGCGGCGAGGTGGCGGTGCCACGTGACGCTTGGGGAGTGGGCGAGGGGCACGGCGGACGTTGTCCGGCCTAGCGCGGACACGTCCGTCGGCGGCGAGATCCCTTTTTTTAGACTAGGGTTTCGAGGGAGGAGAGATCCGAAAATGGAGGGGGGTATTTATAGGCATAAGTGGAGTTAGGAGAGTCCAAATGAGGTGCGGTTTTCGGCCACACGATCGTGATCGAACGCTCTAGGACACGGAGCAGAGTTTGGTGGGTTTTTGGGCCAAATTGGAGGGGTGTTGGGCTGCAACCCACACGAGGCCTTTTTGGTCCCTCGGTTAACCGTTGGAGTATCAAACGAAGTCCAAATGGTAAGAAACTTGACAGGCGGTCTACAGTAGTAAACCAAGGCTGCATGACAAGTCTCGGTCCAATCCGGAAATGTTTAATCCCTACACACGAAAGAAAGCTAGAAATGGCCACCGGAGAAGAACGAAGCGCTGGAATGCAAAACGGACAACGGGGAAAAAGCTTGAATGTATGAGATGAACACGTATGCAAATGCAATGCACATGATGACATGATATGAGATGCATGAAAACGAAAACAACACATGGAGACAAAGACCCAAACCCGAGAAATAAATATAACTTAACGCCGGAAACGACAAGAGTTGGAGTACAAAAAGGGAAAGTTACATCTGGGGCGTTACAACACTCCACCACTATGAAAAGATCTCGTCCCGAGATCTAGGACTGAAAGAACTCCGGGTACTCAGAACGGAGGTCATCCTCGCATTCCCAGGTAGCTTCACTGTCGGAATGATGTGACCACTTGACTTTGAGAAATTTGATTGACTTGTTGCGAGTCTTGCGTTCAGTCTCTTCGAGAATAGCAACTGGGTGCTCACAATAAGAGAGATCTTCTTGGAGCTCAATGTCCTCAAAGTTGACGGTGCGGTCAGGAGTCTTGAAGCACTTTCGAAGCTGAGAGACATGGAACACGTCATGAACATTTGCAAAGTTTGAAGGAAGCTCGAGTTGATAGGCGAGGTCGCCTCTCTTGCTGACAATCTTGAAAGGTCCCACGTATCTAGGGGCAAGCTTCCCTTTGATACCGTAGCGACGAGTACCTTTCATAGGAGAGACATGGAGGTAAACATGATCTCCGATCTCGAAAGCCAAATCACGGTGCTTACTATCATAGTAGCTCTTCTGGCAGGATTGGGCTGCTTTGAGGTTATCATGAATGACTTTGCACATTTCTTCTGCTTCTGTGATTAAGTCATTACCCAAAAGCTGACGTTCACCGGTTTCAGACCAGTTGAGAGGGGTACGGCACTTCCTGCCATACAGAATTTCAAAAGGGGCCTTGCCCGAACTTGCTTGAAAACTGTTGTTGTATGAGAATTCAGCATAAGGAAGACAATCCTCCCACTTCATGCCAAAGGAGATCACACAAGCCCTGAGCATATCTTCAAGAATCTGGTTGACACGCTCGACTTGACCGCTTGTTTGAGGATGGAAAGCAGTGCTGAAGCGGATGTTGGTGCCCATGGCCTTCTGAAAAGAATCCCAAAACTTGGAGGTAAAGATGCTGCCACGGTCTGAAGATATCACTTGAGGAATACCGTGCAGAGAGACAATGCGAGAGGCATAGAGTTCCGCCAATTGAGCTGCAGTGATCGACTCTTTGATAGGCAGAAAGTGAGCCACTTTGGTAAGCTTGTCGATGACGACAAATATAGCATCATTGCCATGCTTGGACTTTGGAAACCCAGTCACGAAGTCCATCTCAATGTGGTCAAACTTCAATTCTGGAATGGCAAGAGGTTGGAGGAGACCTGCTGGCTTTTGGTGTTCTGCCTTCACTCTTCTGCAGACATCACATTCGTTCACGAATTAAGCGATCTCGCGCTTCATTCGAGTCCACCAATAAGCTTGCTTAAGGTCCTGATACATCTTCGTGCTCCCAGGGTGGATGGAGAGGAGAGAATTGTGAGCCTCGTTCATGATCACTTCACGAAGTTCACCTTTGGGCACAACAATACGATCCTCGAAGAAGAGAGTGTCCTTGTCATCAAGGCAGTAGCACTTATACTTGGACTGACTCTTGGCAATCCCAATCTTCACCTTTTTCACCATAGCATCAAGAAGCTGGGCTTGGCGAATCTGGTCTTCTAAGGTAGGAGATACTTGAAGGTTGGCGAGGAAACCTTGAGGAACAACTTGCAGATTAAGTTTGTGGAAAGCTTCACAAAGCTCGGGTTGGTAAGGCTTGAGAATCAGACTGTTGCAGTAGGCCTTTCTGCTCAAAGCGTCAACAATCACATTGGCCTTGCCTGGAGTATACTCAATACTCGGATTATACTCTTGAATCATTTCGACCCATCGAGTTTTCCTGAGGTTGAGATTAGGCTGAGTGAAGATGTACTTGAGACTCTTGTGATCAGTGAAAATGTCCACTTTTCTTCCCAATAGAAGATGTCTCCAAGTCAAAAGAGCATGCACAACTGCCGCCAACTCTAGATCATGAGTGGAGTAGTTCTTCTCATTAGGCTTCAACTGGCGAGATGTATAAGCAACCACTTTCTTCTCTTGCATCAATACTGCGCCAAGACCTTGGAGAGAGGCATCACAAAAGACCTCGTACGGCTTGGATTCATCAGGCGGAGTCAGAACTGGAGCAGTGATCAATTTCTCTTTCAAAGTGTTGAAAGCAATGTCACACTCCGGAGACCAAACGTACTTGACGTGCTTCTGAAGAAGATTAGAGAGAGGCTTCGCGATCTTGGAAAAGTTTTCAACGAATCTTCGGCAGTAGCTTGCGAGACCGAGAAAACTACGGAGTTGCTTCATGTTCTGAGGAGGTTCCCAATTCACAATTGCAGACACCTTCTCAGGATTCACGGAAATGCCCTTGGCAGAGATGATATGACCAAGATAAAGAACCTCATCGAGCCAAAATTCACACTTGGAGAACTTGGCGTAGAACTGATGTTCCCTGAGCTTATCAAGAACCAAACACAAGTGCTTGGCATGATCTCCCTTGTTCTTCGAGAAAACCAGAATGTCGTCGAGATAGACCAAAACGAAGTCATTGGTGTAGGCGTTGAAGATGAAGTTCATCATGCGAGAGAACGTCGGAGGAGCGTTGGCGAGGCCAAAAGACATGACAGTGTATTCATATGAACCAAAGCTTGTTCTGAATGCTGTCTTGGGAATATCTTCTTCACGAATGCGAATCTGGTGATAACCGATACGGAGATCAAGCTTGAAGAATACTTGGGCACCTTTGAGTTGTTCGAACAGCTCATTGATGTTGGGAAGTGGGTATTTGTTCTTTATGGTCTTCTTGTTCACTGGACGGTAATCAACACAAAGTCGGTCCGTTCCATCCTTCTTCTTCACAAAAAGAACACCACAACCCCACGGAGAAGTACTAGGCCGGATGAGACCCATTCTTTCTTGCTCATCAAGTTGCTTCTTCAGCTTCTTCAACTCTTCAGGTCCGAGCTTGTAAGGACGTTTGCACACAGGTTCCGTGCCAGGTTCAAGTTCAATAACGAATTCAACTGGCCGGTGGAGAGGCATTCCTGGGAGCTCTTCTGGAAAGACGTCTTGATATTCACAAACGACTGGAATTTGCGAGATGGCATCCAATTCACCCTTCTCATTGAGAGAAAACAGACGGATAGTATTACCCCGAGCGGCAAAGACAATTACATCCTCAGACGAATGAGTCAATTGAATCTGTCTGGCAGCACAATCAAGCTTAGCCTTGTGCTTAGAAAGCCAATCCATTCCGAGAATAATATCAATGTCCGAGTCACCAAGAACCGTTGGAGAAGATAGAAACTTGTAGTCACCCAAAGTGATAGTAACATCCGGAGCAATGGAGTTAGCATGCATGCGCTTATCGGGAGAGACAACTGCTAAAGGACTAGGCAAAATTTGCAAAGGCAAACCATGCTTAGATGAAAACGGTCTCGAGATGAAACAATGCGATGCACCCGTGTCAAAAAGAACTTTTGCAGGAATATCATTAACAGGAAGGTTACCCATGATCACATCTGACGAGTCCTCTGCCTGAGCTGCATTCATCAAATTCACCTTGGCATGCTTGGGGTTATGCTTGACCACAACTGTACTTGCCGATCTCACAGGAGGAGGAGGAGGAAGACGCCTCTGGTTGAAACACTTGTTGGCATAGTGACCCTTCTGTTGGCACTTGTTGCACGTGACCTCTGAAAGCGGACGGTGATACGGAGCACTCGATCTTGGAGGTTGAGATGAAGTCTTGTTCTGAAAGCCAGGGTTGGGTGGGTGGGAAGAACCACTGCCACCTTTGCTCTTCTGCTGATACGGCTGACGAAACAGAGGAGGAGGAACCCAAAACTTCTGCTGCTTGGCCACTTGAGTAGAGGAAGAAGGAGTAACATCTCTGACACGCTTCCTGGAAGCATCACACCTCAACTGAGCAGCCTCTTGCTTTAGTGCCATGTTGTAGAACTCATCGTGCCTCAAGGGCTCAAAGAGGACAAGAGCGAGCTGAATATCTTCTCTGAGACCACCCCTGAACTGATATATCATGCTCTTCTCATCAGGAACATCCTGCTTGGCAAAGCGGGCGAGCTTCTGGAACAACTTGTTGTAGTCATAGACAGACAAAGAGCCTTGCTTCAGATTGCGGAATTCCTCACGCTTGCTTTCAACCACGCTCTGCGGAATATGATGAGCTCGGAAATCTCGATGGAAATCATCCCAAGTGATAACACGTCCACCTCTGGAATCCTTGTACTGCTGGAACCATTCTGCAGCTTGATCTTTGAGTTGGAAGGAAGCGAACTTGACAAAGTCCTCAGGCCTGACGTTACTGCACTCGAAATGCTTACACAGATCCACGAGCCAATCGTCAGCATCGGTTGCCTCAACACAATTGCTGAAAGTCTTTGGCCCATTAGCAAGGAACTGGTTGAGTGTAGCAAAGTGACTCTGATTGCTGCCTTGATTCCCTTGACTGCCTTGATGGCGTTCTTGGAGAATTTGCATGATCAGCTAAGTGTTTGCATTGGTTGCGGCCATCACAGCTTGCCATGCCTCTGGAGGAGGTGGAGGCGGTGAAGGATCTTGATTCTGGTTCTGACTGGTGCTCTTAGCGGGAGCCATCCTGAAGAGGTTGACCACCGTTAGCACATTGACAGATAAATATTGAAGCTGAATCCAACGTAATGAAAATTGCAACATATAGTCTTCACATCCGAACCAAAATGAATGAATGCATTCCTCTTCAAATGGTCACATATCCATAAATTGAGAAGCCATGTAGAATTAAGGTACAGAAATAAATCAACAAGGTACGGATCAAGAACGAATATTCGGTAAGAAATCCCAATCTCAAACCAATATCCATGGAAGCAGAACTAGAGCTACGAGAATTCCCACCTACGAAACTCCCGAACTTTTCCGGTTATGCAATCAAGTGTTGGGGATACAGGGGAAGCATAATATCTCACCCAAACTAGCAAATCCTACATCCAGTTGTATCCATCCTTTAACACATAACCAAGAAAACTTCGGAAACCATCTACCTCAACCTTCAAAAAGCATCCGTTATACAAGTTATGGCGATACTCCCGAACTCCCGCCCAAGTACTGGGTGGCGTCGAGGTTATCTCACCAACGAACTGCATAAAAGAGATTTTCGATGTCGGCGAACATATCTCAAGTATTCCAGAATTGCAACGATAAAATTATGATGACAATACCTCAAAGCTCAACTCCCCGGGACACTTCCACTAAACCCCTGACAGGAGGCACCAAGACTATGTTCTCATCATAAGCCATCGGAACGATTCCAAGATACTCGCGTGATCCTAAATTTTTTTAGTGAAATTTGAGAAGAGAAGAGTCATAACTCTACGTCAGTATGCCTTACCAGAGCGATGAGGAGACTGGGAAGTAAAAAGAATTCCTAAGCTCTCCGATATATAATTCCTAAAGACTCAAAAACATTTTTCTAGACACAACTCGGCTGCTAAAAACGATCAAGCAATGGGGATCCTAAGGTCGGGGAAGGCTCTGATTACCAACTTGTAACGCCCTCGTTGCGGCTATAGCTCCCACGTGTCGAGGCACGACTTAGAGACATAACCGCATTGAAAGCAATGTCGCAAGTTAGGAAATCATCACAACATCCCATGTAACATATATAATAAAAGGGGAGATACATAGTTGGCTTACACTCGCCACGTCACATCGGAGTACATAAATAACATCCATCATACAAACACTCATGGCCCGACTACGGTGCCAAAATAGAAGAAAACCCAACATGCGACAAGGCCCCGAATCAAACCCCAACTAGGCACCACTACTGATCATCAGGAAAAGACACGTAGTAACGCTGAGAGTCCTCGTCGAACTCCCACTTGAGCTCGTACTCGTCACCTGGAGCGGAATCACCTGGACCTGCATCTGGTGTAATAGTAATCTGTGAGCCACAGGGACTCAGCAATCTCGCACCCTCGCGATCAAGACTATTTAAGCTTATAGGAATGGATAAGGCAAATATAAGTGGAGCTGCAGCAAGAGACTAGCATGTATGGTGGCTACCTTATACGCAAAAGAGAGCGAGAAGAGGAGGCAAAGCGCGAGCGAGAATCTAGAAGAACAGCCTGCGCAAGCATTACTCCAACACCGTGTCCACTTCCCGGACTCCGCCGAGAAGAGGTCATCACGGTAACACACTCAGTTGATTCATTTTAATTAATTAAGGTTCAAGTTATCTACAACCGGACATTAACAAATTCCCATCTGCCCATAACCGCGGGCACGGCTTTCAAAAGTTCAATCCCTGCAGGGGAGTCCCAACTTAGCCCATAACAAGCTCTCATGGTCAACAAAGGAATAGACCTCCTCCCAAGACGTTCCGATCAGACTCGGTATCTCGGTAACTCAAGACACTTCGACAGGTTAAATCAAGACCAGCAACACCGCCCGAATGTGTCGACAAATCCCGATAGGAGCTGCACATATCTCTTTCTCAGGGCACACTCAGATTGTCTTA